>NW_027094320.1:0-125745 GCF_029207755.1 Chamaea fasciata
GGGGGCATTTTGGGGGATGTTTAGGGAATTTTGGGGGCATTTTGGTGGCATTTTTGGGGGGGATCTTTATGGATTTTAGGGGGATTATTCGGGGGGTTTTTGGGGTGATTTTGTGGGGTTCTGGAGGTACAATTGTGGAATTTTGGGTGGAATTTTCGGGGAGATTTTTGTGGAATTTTGGGGGGATTTTGGGAGATTTTGGGGAATTTTGGGCGGATTTTAGAGGCGTTTTTGGGGAGATTTTTTGGGGGATTTTTAGGAGGATTTTTGGAGGATATTTGGGGGATTTTTGGGGGGATTTTGCGATATTTTTTGTGGAGTTTTTGATTATTTTGGGGGGATTTTTTGGAGGATATTTGGGGAATTTTGCAGGAAGTTTTGGGAGTATTTTTGGGAGGATATTTTCGGGGATTTTTGGAGGGATTTTTTTGGATTTTGGGGGCATTTGGGGGAGCATTTTTGGGGCAATTTCTGGGGATTTTTGGGAGGATTTTTGGAGGACATTTGGGGGATTTTGCAGGAATTTTTGGGGGATTTTGGGGGATGTGTGAAAGAATTTTGGGGGGCATTTTGGCGGGATTTTGGGGGGGAATTTTATGGACTTTCGGGGTAGTTTTTCGGGGATTTTGGGGGGGATTTTGGGGGGGATTTGGGGGATTGTGGAGGTACATTTGTTGATTTTGGGTGGACTTTTCGGGGAGATTTTTTGGGGATTTTGGGGGGCATTTTTGCAGAATATTTGGGGGATTTGGGGAGATTTTGGGGGGATTTTGGTGGCATTTTTGGGGGGATTTTTAGGAGGATGTTTGGAGGATATTTGGGGAAATTTGCAGGAATTTTTGGGGAGATTTTGGGGGAGTTTTGGGGAATTTGGGGGGAATGTTGGGAGGATTTGGAGGGATTTTTGGGAGGATTTTTTCGGGGATTTTGGGAGGATTTTTAGAGGTGTTTTGGGGGAATTTTGGGGAATTTGGGGGGAGATTTTTAGGGGGATTTTCAGGAATTTTTTGGGAGGATTTTTGGGGGATTTTGATTGGATTTTTGGGGCGAATTTGAGGATGTTTTTGGCGGTTCCGGGGGGGTGTTTTTCGGGGATTTTCCCGTGGATTTTGGGGAGGATTTTGGGGGGATTTTTGGGGGATTCAGGGGGAATTTTGGGGGGGATTTTTTTTTATTTTTGGAGGATATTTTGCGGCATGTTTGGGGAATTTGGGGGGGATTTTTTGGGGATGTTTGAGGGGATTTTTGGGAGGATATTTTCGGGGATTTTTGGAGGGATTTTTTTTGGATTTGGGGGGAATTTTTGGGAGCATTTTTGGGGTGTTTTTAGGGGTTTTTTGGAAGGATTTTTTGTGGATATTTGGGGAATTTTGCAGGAATTTTTGGGAGGATTTTTGAGGAGGTTTTTGTGGGGATTTCCTGGATTTTGGGGTGGATTTCTGGGAGGAAATTTTGGGGAATTTTGGGGGAGTTTTTGGGGAATTTTTGAGAGGATTTTTGGGGCGATTTTGCGGGGGATTTTTGGGAGGATTTTTGGGCGGATATTTGGGGGATTTTTTGGAGCATTTTTGGGGGGATTTTGGGGGATGTTTAGGGAATTTTGGGGGCATTTTGGTGGCATTTTTGGGGGGGATCTTTATGGATTTTAGGGGGATTATTCGGGGGGTTTTTGGGGTGATTTTGTGGGGTTCTGGAGGTACAATTGTGGAATTTTGGGTGGATTTTTCGGGGAGATTTTTGTGGAATTTTGGGGGATTTTGGGAGATTTTGGGGAATTTTGGGCGGATTTTAGAGGCGTTTTTGGGGAGATTTTTTGGGGGATTTTTAGGAGGATTTTTGGAGGATATTTGGGGGATTTTTGGGGGGATTTTGCGATATTTTTTGTGGAGTTTTTGATTATTTTGGGGGGATTTTTTGGAGGATATTTGGGGAATTTTGCAGGAAGTTTTGGGAGTATTTTTGGGAGGATATTTTCGGGGATTTTTGGAGGGATTTTTTTGGATTTTGGGGGAATTTTGGGAAGCATTTTTGGGGCGATTTTGCAGGAATTTTTGGGGGATTTTTGGAGGACATTTGGGGGATTTTGCAGGAATTTTTGGGAGAATTTTTGGAGGACATTTGGGGGATTTTGCAGGAATTTTTGGGGGATTTTGGGGGATGTTTGAAAGAATTTTGGGGGGCATTTTGGCGGGATTTTGGGGGGGAATTTTATGGACTTTCGGGGGAGTTTTTCGGGGATTTTGGGGGGGATTTTGGGGGGGATTTGGGGGATTGTGGAGGTACATTTGTTCATTTTGGGTGGACTTTTCGGGGAGATTTTTTGGGGATTTTGGGGGGCATTTTTGCAGAATATTTGGGGGATTTGGGGAGATTTTGGGGGGATTTTGGTGGCATTTTGGGGGGGATTTTTAGGAGGATGTTTGGAGGATATTTGGGGAAATTTGCAGGAATTTTTCGGGGCATTTTGGGGGAGTTTTGGGGAATTTGGGGGAATGTTGGGGGGATTTGGAGGGATTTTTGGGAGGATTTATTCGGGGATTTTTGGGAGGATTTTTAGAGGTGTTTTGGGGGAATTTTGGGGAATTTGGGGGGAGATTTTGAGGGGGATTTTCAGGAATTTTTTGGGAGGATTTTTGGGGGGTTTTGATTGGATTTTTGGGGCGAATTTGAGGATGTTTTTGGCGGTTCCGGGGGGGTGTTTTTCGGGGATTTTCCCGTGGATTTTGGGGAGGATTTTGGGGGGATTTTTGGGGGATTCAGGGGGAATTTTGGGTGGGATTTTTTTTTATTTTTGGAGGATATTTTGCGGCATGTTTGGGGAATTTGGGGGGGATTTTTTGGGGATGTTTGAGGGGATTTTTGGGAGGATATTTTCGGGGATTTTTGGAGGGATTTTTTTTGGATTTGGGGGGAATTTTTGGGAGCATTTTTGGGGTGTTTTTAGGGGTTTTTTGGAAGGATTTTTTGTGGATATTTGGGGAATTTTGCAGGAATTTTTGGGAGGATTTTTGAGGAGGTTTTTGTGGGGATTTCCTGGATTTTGGGGTGGATTTCTGGGAGGAAATTTTGGGGAATTTCGGGGGGGTTTTTGGGGAATTTTTGAGAGGATTTTTGGGAGGATTTTGCGGGATATTTGGGGGATTTTTTGGAGCATTTTTGGGGGGATTTTGGGGGATGTTTAGGGAATTTTGGGGGCATTTTGGTGGCATTTTTGGGGGGGATCTTTATGGATTTTAGGGGGATTATTCGGGGGGTTTTTGGGGTGATTTTGTGGGGTTCTGGAGGTACAATTGTGGAATTTTGGGTGGATTTTTCGGGGAGATTTTTGTGGAATTTTGGGGGGATTTTGGGAGATTTTGGGGAATTTTGGGCGGATTTTAGAGGCGTTTTTGGGGAGATTTTTTGGGGGATTTTTAGGAGGATTTTTGGAGGATATTTGGGGGATTTTTGGGGGGATTTTGCGATATTTTTTGTGGAGTTTTTGATTATTTTGGGGGGATTTTTTGGAGGATATTTGGGGAATTTTGCAGGAAGTTTTGGGAGTATTTTTGGGAGGATATTTTCGGGGATTTTTGGAGGGATTTTTTTGGATTTTGGGGGCATTTGGGGGAGCATTTTTGGGGCAATTTCTGGGGATTTTTGGGAGGATTTTTGGAGGACATTTGGGGGATTTTGCAGGAATTTTTGGGGGATTTTTGGAGGACATTTGGGGGATTTTGCAGGAATTTTTGGGAGAATTTTTGGAGGACATTTGGGGGATTTTGCAGGAATTTTTGGGGGATTTTGGGGGATGTGTGAAAGAATTTTGGGGGGCATTTTGGCGGGATTTTGGGGGGGAATTTTATGGACTTTCGGGGGAGTTTTTCGGGGATTTTGGGGGGGATTTTGGGGGGGATTTGGGGGATTGTGGAGGTACATTTGTTGATTTTGGGTGGACTTTTCGGGGAGATTTTTTGGGGATTTTGGGGGGCATTTTTGCAGAATATTTGGGGGATTTGGGGAGATTTTGGGGGGATTTTGGTGGCATTTTTGGGGGGATTTTTAGGAGGATGTTTGGAGGATATTTGGGGAAATTTGCAGGAATTTTTGGGGAGATTTTGGGGGAGTTTTGGGGAATTTGGGGGGAATGTTGGGAGGATTTTGGGGGGATTTTTGGGGGATTCAGGGGGAATTTTGGGTGGGATTTTTTTTTATTTTTGGAGGATATTTTGCGGCATGTTTGGGGAATTTGGGGGGGGATTTTTTGGGGATTTTGGAGGGGATTTTTGGGAGGATATTTTCGGGGATTTTTGGAGGGATTTTTTTTGGATTTGGGGGGAATTTTTGGGAGCATTTTTGGGGTGTTTTTAGGGGTTTTTTGGAAGGATTTTTTGTGGATATTTGGGGAATTTTGCAGGAATTTTTGGGAGGATTTTTGAGGAGGTTTTTGTGGGGATTTCCTGGATTTTGGGGTGGATTTCTGGGAGGAAATTTTGGGGAATTTTGGGGGAGTTTTTGGGGAATTTTTGAGAGGATTTTTGGGGCGATTTTGCGGGGGATTTTTGGGAGGATTTTTGGGCGGATATTTGGGGGATTTTTTGGAGCATTTTTGGGGGGATTTTGGGGGATGTTTAGGGAATTTTGGGGGCATTTTGGTGGCATTTTTGGGGGGGATCTTTATGGATTTTAGGGGGATTATTCGGGGGGTTTTTGGGGTGATTTTGTGGGGTTCTGGAGGTACAATTGTGGAATTTTGGGTGGATTTTTCGGGGAGATTTTTGTGGAATTTTGGGGGGATTTTGGGAGATTTTGGGGAATTATGGGGGGATTTTAGAGGCGTTTTTGGGGAGATTTTTTTGGGGATTTTTAGGAGGATTTTTGGAGGATATTTGGGGGATTTTTGGGGGGATTTTGCGATATTTTTTGTGGAGTTTTTGATTATTTTGGGGGGATTTTTTGGAGGATATTTGGGGGATTTTGCAGGAATTTTTGGGAGTATTTTTGGGAGGATATTTTGGGGGATTTTTGGAGGGATTTTTTTGGATTTTGGGGGAATTTTGGGAAGCATTTTTGGGGCGATTTTGCAGGAATTTTTGGGGGATTTTTGGAGGACATTTGGGGGATTTTGCAGGAATTTTTGGGAGAATTTTTGGAGGACATTTGGGGGATTTTGCAGGAATTTTTGGGGGATTTTGGGGGATGTGTGAAAGAATTTTGGGGGGCATTTTGGCGGGATTTTGGGGGGAATTTTATGGACTTTCGGGGGAGTTTTTCGGGGATTTTGGGGGGGATTTTGGGGGGGATTTGGGGGATTGTGGAGGTACATTTGTTGATTTTGGGTGGACTTTTCGGGGGGATTTTTTGGGGATTTTGGGGGGCATTTTTGCAGAATATTTGGGGGATTTGGGGAGATTTTGGGGGGATTTTGGTGGCATTTTTGGGGGGATTTTTAGGAGGATGTTTGGAGGATATTTGGGGAAATTTGCAGGAATTTTTGGGGGCATTTTGGGGGAGTTTTGGGGAATTTGGGGGGAATGTTGGGGGGATTTGGAGGGATTTTTGGGAGGATTTATTCGGGGATTTTTAGAGGTGTTTTGGGGGAATTTTGGGGAATTTGGGGGGAGATTTTTAGGGGGATTTTCAGGAATTTTTTGGAAGGATTTTTGGGGGGTTTTGATTGGATTTTTGGGGCGAATTTGAGGATGTTTTTGGCGGTTCCGGGGGGGTGTTTTTCGGGGATTTTCCCGTGGATTTTGGGGAGGATTTTGGGGGGATTTTTGGGGGATTCAGGGGGAATTTTGGGTGGGATTTTTTTTTATTTTTGGAGGATATTTTGCGGCATGTTTGGGGAATTTGGGGGGGATTTTTTGGGGATTTTGGAGGGGATTTTTGGGAGGATATTTTCGGGGATTTTTGGAGGGATTTTTTTTGGATTTGGGGGAATTTTTGGGAGCATTTTTGGGGTGTTTTTAGGGGTTTTTTGGAAGGATTTTTTGTGGATATTTGGGGAATTTTGCAGGAATTTTTGGGAGGATTTTTGAGGAGGTTTTTGTGGGGATTTCCTGGATTTTGGGGTGGATTTCTGGGAGGAAATTTTGGGGAATTTCGGGGGGGTTTTTGGGGAATTTTTGAGAGGATTTTTGGGGCGATTTTGCGGGATATTTTTGGGGATTTTTGGGAGGATTTTTGGGCGGATATTTGGGGGATTTTTTGGAGCATTTTTGGGGGGATTTTGGGGGATGTTTAGGGAATTTTGGGGGCATTTTGGTGGCATTTTTGGGGGGATCTTTATGGATTTTAGGGGGATTATTCGGGGGGTTTTTGGGGTGATTTTGTGGGGTTCTGGAGGTACAATTGTGGAATTTTGGGTGGATTTTTCGGGGAGATTTTTGTGGAATTTTGGGGGGATTTTGGGAGATTTTGGGGAATTTTGGGCGGATTTTAGAGGCGTTTTTGGGGAGATTTTTTGGGGGATTTTTAGGAGGATTTTTGGAGGATATTTGGGGGATTTTTGGGGGGATTTTGCGATATTTTTTGTGGAGTTTTTGATTATTTTGGGGGGATTTTTTGGAGGATATTTGGGGAATTTTGCAGGAAGTTTTGGGAGTATTTTTGGGAGGATATTTTCGGGGATTTTTGGAGGGATTTTTTTGGATTTTGGGGGAATTTTGGGAAGCATTTTTGGGGCGATTTTGCAGGATTTTTGGGGGATTTTTGGAGGACATTTGGGGGATTTTGCAGGAATTTTTGGGAGAATTTTTGGAGGACATTTGGGGGATTTTGCAGGAATTTTTGGGGGATTTTGGGGGATGTTTGAAAGAATTTTGGGGGGCATTTTGGCGGGATTTTGGGGGGGAATTTTATGGACTTTCGGGGGAGTTTTTCGGGGATTTTGGGGGGGATTTTGGGGGGGATTTGGGGGATTGTGGAGGTACATTTGTTGATTTTGGGTGGACTTTTCGGGGAGATTTTTTGGGGATTTTTGGGGGGCATTTTTGCAGAATATTTGGGGAATTTGGGGAGATTTTGGGGGGATTTTGGTGGCATTTTGGGGGGGATTTTTAGGAGGATGTTTGGAGGATATTTGGGGAAATTTGCAGGAATTTTTGGGGGCATTTTGGGGGAGTTTTGGGGAATTTGGGGGAATGTTGGGGGGATTTGGAGGGATTTTTGGGAGGATTTATTCGGGGATTTTTGGGAGGATTTTTAGAGGTGTTTTGGGGGAATTTTGGGGAATTTGGGGGGAGATTTTGAGGGGGATTTTCAGGAATTTTTTGGGAGGATTTTTGGGGGGTTTTGATTGGATTTTTGGGGCGAATTTGAGGATGTTTTTGGCGGTTCCGGGGGGGTGTTTTTCGGGGATTTTCCCGTGGATTTTGGGGAGGATTTTGGGGGGATTTTTGGGGGATTCAGGGGGAATTTTGGGTGGGATTTTTTTTTATTTTTGGAGGATATTTTGCGGCATGTTTGGGGAATTTGGGGGGGATTTTTTGGGGATGTTTGAGGGGATTTTTGGGAGGATATTTTCGGGGATTTTTGGAGGGATTTTTTTTGGATTTGGGGGGAATTTTTGGGAGCATTTTTGGGGTGTTTTTAGGGGTTTTTTGGAAGGATTTTTTGTGGATATTTGGGGAATTTTGCAGGAATTTTTGGGAGGATTTTTGAGGAGGTTTTTGTGGGGATTTCCTGGATTTTGGGGTGGATTTCTGGGAGGAAATTTTGGGGAATTTCGGGGGGGTTTTTGGGGAATTTTTGAGAGGATTTTTGGGAGGATTTTGCGGGATATTTGGGGGATTTTTTGGAGCATTTTTGGGGGGATTTTGGGGGATGTTTAGGGAATTTTGGGGGCATTTTGGTGGCATTTTTGGGGGGGATCTTTATGGATTTTAGGGGGATTATTCGGGGGGTTTTTGGGGTGATTTTGTGGGGTTCTGGAGGTACAATTGTGGAATTTTGGGTGGATTTTTCGGGGAGATTTTTGTGGAATTTTGGGGGGATTTTGGGAGATTTTGGGCGGATTTTAGAGGCGTTTTTGGGGAGATTTTTTGGGGGATTTTTAGGAGGATTTTTGGAGGATATTTGGGGGATTTTTGGGGGGATTTTGCGATATTTTTTGTGGAGTTTTTGATTATTTTGGGGGGATTTTTTGGAGGATATTTGGGGAATTTTGCAGGAAGTTTTGGGAGTATTTTTGGGAGGATATTTTCGGGGATTTTTGGAGGGATTTTTTTGGATTTTGGGGGCATTTGGGGGAGCATTTTTGGGGCGATTTCTGGGGATTTTTGGGAGGATTTTTGGAGGACATTTGGGGGATTTTGCAGGAATTTTTGGGGGATTTTGGGGGATGTGTGAAAGAATTTTGGGGGGCATTTTGGCGGGATTTTGGGGGGGAATTTTATGGACTTTCGGGGGAGTTTTTCGGGGATTTTGGGGGGGATTTTGGGGGGGATTTGGGGGATTGTGGAGGTACATTTGTTGATTTTGGGTGGACTTTTCGGGGAGATTTTTTGGGGATTTTGGGGGGCATTTTTGCAGAATATTTGGGGGATTTGGGGAGATTTTGGGGGGATTTTGGTGGCATTTTTGGGGGGATTTTTAGGAGGATGTTTGGAGGATATTTGGGGAAATTTGCAGGAATTTTTGGGGAGATTTTGGGGGAGTTTTGGGGAATTTGGGGGGAATGTTGGGAGGATTTTGGGGGGATTTTTGGGGGATTCAGGGGGAATTTTGGGTGGGATTTTTTTTTATTTTTGGAGGATATTTTGCGGCATGTTTGGGGAATTTGGGGGGGGATTTTTTGATTTTGGAGGGGATTTTTGGGAGGATATTTTCGGGGATTTTTGGAGGGATTTTTTTTGGATTTGGGGGGAATTTTTGGGAGCATTTTTGGGGTGTTTTTAGGGGTTTTTTGGAAGGATTTTTTGTGGATATTTGGGGAATTTTGCAGGAATTTTTGGGAGGATTTTTGAGGAGGTTTTTGTGGGGATTTCCTGGATTTTGGGGTGGATTTCTGGGAGGAAATTTTGGGGAATTTTGGGGGAGTTTTTGGGGAATTTTTGAGAGGATTTTTGGGGCGATTTTGCGGGGGATTTTTGGGAGGATTTTTGGGCGGATATTTGGGGGATTTTTTGGAGCATTTTTGGGGGGATTTTGGGGGATGTTTAGGGAATTTTGGGGGCATTTTGGTGGCATTTTTGGGGGGGATCTTTATGGATTTTAGGGGGATTATTCGGGGGGTTTTTGGGGTGATTTTGTGGGGTTCTTGAGGTACAATTGTGGAATTTTGGGTGGATTTTTCGGGGAGATTTTTGTGGAATTTTGGGGGGATTTTGGGAGATTTTGGGGAATTATGGGGGGATTTTAGAGGCGTTTTTGGGGAGATTTTTTTGGGGATTTTTAGGAGGATTTTTGGAGGATATTTGGGGGATTTTTGGGGGGATTTTGCGATATTTTTTGTGGAGTTTTTGATTATTTTGGGGGGGATTTTTTGGAGGATATTTGGGGGATTTTGCAGGAATTTTTGGGAGTATTTTTGGGAGGATATTTTGGGGGATTTTTGGAGGGATTTTTTTGGATTTTGGGGGAATTTTGGGAAGCATTTTTGGGGCGATTTTGCAGGAATTTTTGGGGGATTTTTGGAGGACATTTGGGGGATTTTGCAGGAATTTTTGGGAGAATTTTTGGAGGACATTTGGGGGATTTTGCAGGAATTTTTGGGGGATTTTGGGGGATGTGTGAAAGAATTTTGGGGGGCATTTTGGCGGGATTTTGGGGGGAATTTTATGGACTTTCGGGGGAGTTTTTCGGGGGATTTTGGGGGGGGATTTTGGGGGGGATTTGGGGGATTGTGGAGGTACATTTGTTGATTTTGGGTGGACTTTTCGGGGGGATTTTTTGGGGATTTTGGGGGGCAATTTTGCAGAATATTTGGGGGATTTGGGGAGATTTTGGGGGGATTTTGGTGGCATTTTTTGGGGGGATTTTTAGGAGGATGTTTGGAGGATATTTGGGGAAATTTGCAGGAATTTTTGGGGGCATTTTGGGGGAGTTTTGGGGAATTTGGGGGGAATGTTGGGGGGATTTGGAGGGATTTTTGGGAGGATTTATTCGGGGATTTTTAGAGGTGTTTTGGGGGAATTTTGGGGAATTTGGGGGAGATTTTTAGGGGGATTTTCAGGAATTTTTTGGAAGGATTTTTGGGGGGTTTTGATTGGATTTTTGGGGCGAATTTGAGGATGTTTTTGGCGGTTCCGGGGGGGTGTTTTTCGGGGATTTTCCCGTGGATTTTGGGGAGGATTTTGGGGGGATTTTTTGGGGATTCAGGGGGAATTTTGGGTGGGATTTTTTTTTATTTTTGGAGGATATTTTGCGGCATGTTTGGGGAATTTGGGGGGGATTTTTTGGGGATTTTGGAGGGGATTTTTGGGAGGATATTTTCGGGGATTTTTGGAGGGATTTTTTTTGGATTTGGGGGAATTTTTGGGAGCATTTTTGGGTGTTTTTAGGGGTTTTTTGGAAGGATTTTTTGTGGATATTTGGGGAATTTTTGCAGGAATTTTTGGGAGGATTTTTGAGGAGGTTTTTGTGGGGATTTCCTGGATTTTGGGGTGGATTTCTGGGAGGAAATTTTGGGGAATTTCGGGGGGGTTTTTGGGGAATTTTTGAGAGGATTTTTGGGGCGATTTTGCGGGATATTTTTGGGGATTTTTGGGAGGATTTTTGGGCGGATATTTGGGGGATTTTTTGGAGCATTTTTGGGGGGATTTTGGGGGATGTTTAGGGAATTTTGGGGGCATTTTGGTGGCATTTTTGGGGGGATCTTTATGGATTTTAGGGGGATTATTCGGGGGGTTTTTGGGGTGATTTTGTGGGGTTCTGGAGGTACAATTGTGGAATTTTGGGTGATTTTTCGGGGAGATTTTTGTGGAATTTTGGGGGGATTTTGGGAGATTTTGGGGAATTTTGGGCGGATTTTAGAGGCGTTTTTGGGGAGATTTTTTGGGGGATTTTTAGGAGGATTTTTGGAGGATATTTGGGGGATTTTTGGGGGGATTTTGCGATATTTTTTGTGGAGTTTTTGATTATTTTGGGGGGATTTTTTGGAGGATATTTGGGGAATTTTGCAGGAAGTTTTGGGAGTATTTTTGGGAGGATATTTTCGGGGATTTTTGGAGGGATTTTTTTGGATTTTGGGGGAATTTTGGGAAGCATTTTTGGGGCGATTTTGCAGGAATTTTTGGGGGATTTTTGGAGGGAGGACATTTGGGGGATTTTGCAGGAATTTTTGGGAGAATTTTTGGAGGACATTTGGGGGATTTTGCAGGAATTTTTGGGGGATTTTGGGGGATGTTTGAAAGAATTTTGGGGGGCATTTTGGCGGGATTTTGGGGGGGAATTTTATGGACTTTCGGGGGAGTTTTTCGGGGATTTTGGGGGGGATTTTGGGGGGGATTTGGGGGATTGTGGAGGTACATTTGTTCATTTTGGGTGGACTTTTCGGGGAGATTTTTTGGGGATTTTTGGGGGGCATTTTTGCAGAATATTTGGGGGATTTGGGGAGATTTTGGGGGGATTTTGGTGGCATTTTTGGGGGGATTTTTAGGAGGATGTTTGGAGGATATTTGGGGAAATTTGCAGGAATTTTTGGGGGCATTTTGGGGGAGTTTTGGGGAATTTGGGGGGAATGTTGGGGGGATTTGGAGGGATTTTTGGGAGGATTTTTTCGGGGATTTTGGGAGGATTTTTAGAGGTGTTTTGGGGGAATTTTGGGGAATTTGGGGGGAGATTTTGAGGGGGATTTTCAGGAATTTTTTGGGAGGATTTTTGGGGGATTTTGATTGGATTTTTGGGGCGAATTTGAGGATGTTTTTGGCGGTTCCGGGGGGGTGTTTTTCGGGGATTTTCCCGTGGATTTTGGGGAGGATTTTGGGGGGATTTTTGGGGGATTCAGGGGGAATTTTGGGTGGGATTTTTTTTTATTTTTGGAGGATATTTTGCGGCATGTTTGGGGAATTTGGGGGGGATTTTTTGGGGATGTTTGAGGGGATTTTTGGGAGGATATTTTCGGGGATTTTTGGAGGGATTTTTTTTGGATTTGGGGGGAATTTTTGGGAGCATTTTTGGGGTGTTTTTAGGGGTTTTTTGGAAGGATTTTTGTGGATATTTGGGGAATTTTGCAGGAATTTTTGGGAGGATTTTTGAGGAGGTTTTTGTGGGGATTTCCTGGATTTTGGGGTGGATTTCTGGGAGGAAATTTTGGGGAATTTCGGGGGGGTTTTTGGGGAATTTTTGAGAGGATTTTTGGGAGGATTTTGCGGGATATTTGGGGGATTTTTTGGAGCATTTTTGGGGGCATTTTGGGGGATGTTTAGGGAATTTTGGGGGCATTTTGGTGGCATTTTTGGGGGGGATCTTTATGGATTTTAGGGGGATTATTCGGGGGGTTTTTGGGGTGATTTTGTGGGGTTCTGGAGGTACAATTGTGGAATTTTGGGTGGATTTTTCGGGGAGATTTTTGTGGAATTTTGGGGGGATTTTGGGAGATTTTGGGGAATTTTGGGCGGATTTTAGAGGCGTTTTTGGGGAGATTTTTTGGGGGATTTTTAGGAGGATTTTTGGAGGATATTTGGGGGATTTTTGGGGGGATTTTGCGATATTTTTTGTGGAGTTTTTGATTATTTTGGGGGGATTTTTTGGAGGATATTTGGGGAATTTTGCAGGAAGTTTTGGGAGTATTTTTGGGAGGATATTTTCGGGGATTTTTGGAGGGATTTTTTTGGATTTTGGGGGAATTTTGGGAAGCATTTTTGGGGCGATTTTGCAGGAATTTTTGGGGGATTTTTGGAGGACATTTGGGGGATTTTGCAGGAATTTTTGGGGGATTTTGGGGGATGTGTGAAAGAATTTTGGGGGGCATTTTGGCGGGATTTTGGGGGGGAATTTTATGGACTTTCGGGGTAGTTTTTCGGGGATTTTGGGGGGGATTTTGGGGGGGATTTGGGGGATTGTGGAGGTACATTTGTTCATTTTGGGTGGACTTTTCGGGGAGATTTTTTGGGGATTTTGGGGGGATTTTTGCAGAATATTTGGGGGATTTGGGGAGATTTTGGGGGGATTTTGGTGGCATTTTTGGGGGGATTTTTAGGAGGATGTTTGGAGGATATTTGGGGAAATTTGCCGGAATTTTTGGGGAGATTTTGGGGGAGTTTTGGGGAATTTGGGGGGAATGTTGGGAGGATTTGGAGGGATTTTTGGGAGGATTTTTTCGGGGATTTTGGGAGGATTTTTAGAGGTGTTTTGGGGGAATTTTGGGGAATTTGGGGGGAGATTTTTAGGGGGATTTTCAGGAATTTTTTGGGAGGATTTTTGGGGGATTTTGATTGGATTTTTGGGGCGAATTTGAGGATGTTTTTGGCGGTTCCGGGGGGGGTGTTTTTCGGGGATTTTCCCGTGGATTTTGGGGAGGATTTTGGGGGGATTTTTGGGGGATTCAGGGGGAATTTTGGGTGGGATTTTTTTTTATTTTTGGAGGATATTTTGCGGCATGTTTGGGGAATTTGGGGGGGATTTTTTGGGGATGTTTGAGGGGATTTTTGGGAGGATATTTTCGGGGATTTTTGGAGGGATTTTTTTTGGATTTGGGGGGAATTTTTGGGAGCATTTTTGGGGTGTTTTTAGGGGTTTTTTGGAAGGATTTTTTGTGGATATTTGGGGAATTTTGCAGGAATTTTTGGGAGGATTTTTGAGGAGGTTTTTGTGGGGATTTCCTGGATTTTGGGGTGGATTTCTGGGAGGAAATTTTGGGGAATTTTGGGGGAGTTTTTGGGGAATTTTTGAGAGGATTTTTGGGGCGATTTTGCGGGGGATTTTTGGGAGGATTTTTGGGCGGATATTTGGGGGATTTTTTGGAGCATTTTTGGGGGGATTTTGGGGGATGTTTAGGGAATTTTGGGGGCATTTTGGTGGCATTTTTGGGGGGATCTTTATGGATTTTAGGGGGATTATTCGGGGGGTTTTTGGGGTGATTTTGTGGGGTTCTGGAGGTACAATTGTGGAATTTTGGGTGGATTTTTCGGGGAGATTTTTGTGGAATTTTGGGGGGATTTTGGGAGATTTTGGGGAATTTTGGGCGGATTTTAGAGGCGTTTTTGGGGAGATTTTTTGGGGGATTTTTAGGAGGATTTTTGGAGGATATTTGGGGGATTTTTGGGGGGATTTTGCGATATTTTTTGTGGAGTTTTTGATTATTTTGGGGGGATTTTTTGGAGGATATTTGGGGAATTTTGCAGGAAGTTTTGGGAGTATTTTTGGGAGGATATTTTCGGGGATTTTTGGAGGGATTTTTTTGGATTTTGGGGGAATTTTGGGAAGCATTTTTGGGGCGATTTTGCAGGAATTTTTGGGGGATTTTTGGAGGACATTTGGGGGATTTTGCAGGAATTTTTGGGAGAATTTTTGGAGGACATTTGGGGGATTTTGCAGGAATTTTTGGGGGATTTTGGGGGATGTTTGAAAGAATTTTGGGGGGCATTTTGGCGGGATTTTGGGGGGGAATTTTATGGACTTTCGGGGGAGTTTTTCGGGGATTTTGGGGGGGATTTTGGGGGGGATTTGGGGGATTGTGGAGGTACATTTGTTCATTTTGGGTGGACTTTTCGGGGAGATTTTTTGGGGATTTTTGGGGGGCATTTTTGCAGAATATTTGGGGGATTTGGGGAGATTTTGGGGGGATTTTGGTGGCATTTTTGGGGGGATTTTTAGGAGGATGTTTGGAGGATATTTGGGGAAATTTGCAGGAATTTTTGGGGGCATTTTGGGGGAGTTTTGGGGAATTTGGGGGAATGTTGGGGGGATTTGGAGGGATTTTTGGGAGGATTTTTTCGGGGATTTTGGGAGGATTTTTAGAGGTGTTTTGGGGGAATTTTGGGGAATTTGGGGGGAGATTTTGAGGGGGATTTTCAGGAATTTTTTGGGAGGATTTTTGGGGGATTTTGATTGGATTTTTGGGGCGAATTTGAGGATGTTTTTGGCGGTTCCGGGGGGGTGTTTTTCGGGGATTTTCCCGTGGATTTTGGGGAGGATTTTGGGGGGATTTTTGGGGGATTCAGGGGGAATTTTGGGTGGGATTTTTTTTTATTTTTGGAGGATATTTTGCGGCATGTTTGGGGAATTTGGGGGGGATTTTTTGGGGATGTTTGAGGGGATTTTTGGGAGGATATTTTCGGGGATTTTTGGAGGGATTTTTTTTGGATTTGGGGGGAATTTTTGGGAGCATTTTTGGGGTGTTTTTAGGGGTTTTTTGGAAGGATTTTTTGTGGATATTTGGGGAATTTTGCAGGAATTTTTGGGAGGATTTTTGAGGAGGTTTTTGTGGGGATTTCCTGGATTTTGGGGTGGATTTCTGGGAGGAAATTTTGGGGAATTTCGGGGGGGTTTTTGGGGAATTTTTGAGAGGATTTTTGGGAGGATTTTGCGGGATATTTGGGGGATTTTTTGGAGCATTTTTGGGGGCATTTTGGGGGATGTTTAGGGAATTTTGGGGGCATTTTGGTGGCATTTTTGGGGGGGATCTTTATGGATTTTAGGGGGATTATTCGGGGGGTTTTTGGGGTGATTTTGTGGGGTTCTGGAGGTACAATTGTGGAATTTTGGGTGGATTTTTCGGGGAGATTTTTGTGGAATTTTGGGGGGATTTTGGGAGATTTTGGGGAATTTTGGGCGGATTTTAGAGGCGTTTTTGGGGAGATTTTTTGGGGGATTTTTAGGAGGATTTTTGGAGGATATTTGGGGGATTTTTGGGGGGATTTTGCGATATTTTTTGTGGAGTTTTTGATTATTTTGGGGGGATTTTTTGGAGGATATTTGGGGAATTTTGCAGGAAGTTTTGGGAGTATTTTTGGGAGGATATTTTCGGGGATTTTTGGAGGGATTTTTTTGGATTTTGGGGGCATTTGGGGGAGCATTTTTGGGGCAATTTCTGGGGATTTTTGGGAGGATTTTTGGAGGACATTTGGGGGATTTTGCAGGAATTTTTGGGGGATTTTGGGGGATGTTTGAAAGAATTTTGGGGGGCATTTTGGCGGGATTTTGGGGGGGAATTTTATGGACTTTCGGGGGAGTTTTTCGGGGATTTTGGGGGGGATTTTGGGGGGGATTTGGGGGATTGTGGAGGTACATTTGTTCATTTTGGGTGGACTTTTCGGGGAGATTTTTTGGGGATTTTGGGGGGCATTTTTGCAGAATATTTGGGGGATTTGGGGAGATTTTGGGGGGATTTTGGTGGCATTTTTGGGGGGATTTTTAGGAGGATGTTTGGAGGATATTTGGGGAAATTTGCAGGAATTTTTGGGGAGATTTTGGGGGAGTTTTGGGGAATTTGGGGGGAATGTTGGGAGGATTTGGAGGGATTTTTGGGAGGATTTTTTCGGGGATTTTGGGAGGATTTTTAGAGGTGTTTTGGGGGAATTTTGGGGAATTTGGGGGGAGATTTTTAGGGGGATTTTCAGGAATTTTTTGGGAGGATTTTTGGGGGATTTTGATTGGATTTTTGGGGCGAATTTGAGGATGTTTTTGGCGGTTCCGGGGGGGTGTTTTTCGGGGATTTTCCCGTGGATTTTGGGGAGGATTTTGGGGGGATTTTTGGGGGATTCAGGGGGAATTTTGGGTGGGATTTTTTTTTATTTTTGGAGGATATTTTGCGGCATGTTTGGGGAATTTGGGGGGGGATTTTTTGGGGATTTTGGAGGGGATTTTTGGGAGGATATTTTCGGGGATTTTTGGAGGGATTTTTTTTGGATTTGGGGGGAATTTTTGGGAGCATTTTTGGGGTGTTTTTAGGGGTTTTTTGGAAGGATTTTTTGTGGATATTTGGGGAATTTTGCAGGAATTTTTGGGAGGATTTTTGAGGAGGTTTTTGTGGGGATTTCCTGGATTTTGGGGTGGATTTCTGGGAGGAAATTTTGGGGAATTTTGGGGGAGTTTTTGGGGAATTTTTGAGAGGATTTTTGGGGCGATTTTGCGGGGGATTTTTGGGAGGATTTTTGGGCGGATATTTGGGGGATTTTTTGGAGCATTTTTGGGGGGATTTTGGGGGATGTTTAGGGAATTTTGGGGGCATTTTGGTGGCACTTTTTGGGGGGATTTTGGGGGGGGGATTTTTGGGAGGATTTTTAGGAATTTTTGGGGAGGATTTTTGGAGGATTTTGATTGGAGTTTTGGGGCGAATTTGAGGATATTTTTGGGAATTCCGGGGGGGGGGGTGTTTCTCGGGGATTTTCCCGTGGATTTTTGGGGAGGATTTTGGGGGGAGTTTTGGGGGATTCAGGGGGAATTTTGGGGGGGATTTTTTTTTTATTTTTGGAGGATATTTTGCGGCATGTTTGGGGAATTTTGGGGGGGATTTTTTGGGGATGTTTGAGGGGATTTTTGGGAGGATATTTTCGGGGATTTTTGGAGGGATTTTTTTTTTATTTTGGGGGAATTTTTGGGAGCATTTTTGGGGCGATTTTGGGGGATTTTTGGGAGGATTTTTTGTGGATATTTGGGGAATTTTGCAGGAATTTTTGGGGGCATTTTTGGGATGATTTTTGTGGGGATTTCGTGGATTTTGGGGTGGATTTCTGGGAGGAAATTTTGGGGAATTTGGGGGGGGATTTTGAAGAATATTTGGGAGGATTTTTGGGGCGATTTTGCGGGGGATTTTTGGGAGGATTTTTGGGCGGATATTTGGGGGATTTTTTGGAGCATTTTTGGGGGGATTTTGGGGGATGTTTAGGGAATTTTGGGGGCATTTTGGTGGCACTTTTGGGGGGGATCTTTATGGATTTTAGGGGGATTATTCGGGGGGTTTTTGGGGTGATTTTGTGGGATTGTGGAGGTACAATTGTGGAATTTTGGGTGGATTTTTCGGGGAGATTTTTGTGGAATTTTGGGGGGATTTTGGGAGATTTTGGGGAATTTTGGGCGGATTTTAGAGGCGTTTTTGGGGAGATTTTTTGGGGGATTTTTAGGAGGATTTTTGGAGGATATTTGGTGGATTTTTGGGGGGATTTTGCGATATTTTTTGTGGATTTTTTGATTATTTTGGGGGGATTTTTTGGAGGATATTTGGGGGATTTTGCAGGAATTTTTGGGAGTATTTTTGGGAGGATATTTTGGGGGATTTTTGGAGGGATTTTTTTGGATTTTGGGGGAATTTTGGGAAGCATTTTTGGGGCGATTTATGGGGATTTTTGGGAGGATTTTTGGAGGACATTTGGGGGATTTTGCAGGAATTTTTGGGGGATTTTGGGGGATGTTTGAAAGAATTTTGGGGGGCATTTTGGCGGGATTTTGGGGGGAATTTTTATGGACTTTCGGGGGAGTTTTTCGGGGATTTTGGGAGGGATTTTGGGGGGGATTTGGGGGATTGTGGAGGTACATTTGTTGATTTTGGGTGGACTTTTCGGGGAGATTTTTTGGGGATTTTTGGGGGGATTTTTGCAGAATATTTGGGGGATTTGGGGAGGGTTTGGGAAGTTTGGGGGGGATTTGGGGGGAATGTTGGGGGGATTTCGAGGGATTTTTGGGAGGATTTTTGGGGGGGAATCTGGGGGATTTGGGGGGGAATTGTTGGGATTTTGGGGGAGTTTTGGGGGATTTTAGGGGGAATTTTGGGGGAGATTTGTGGAATTTGGGGGGGATTTGGGAGGACTTTTGGAACAGAGCCTGAACGAAAGGCTGTTTTGGTTCGGTCTGGTTGCTGGCAGGGCTCTCGCAGGTGTGCTCGGGGGTCTTTTGGGCCATTTATTCCGGAGGCTGTTCGCCAGGGCATTCCTGGGCACGTTCGTTTATGGCTCCGCTCCGCGCCGCCGCGCGGCCGTGCTGCCACCCTGTGGGCAGAGAGCGGTAGTGCAGCTGTCCCCCGGGCCGTGAGCCGGGGAATTTTGGGGGAGATTTTTAGGGGGATTTTTAGGAATTTTTTGGGAGGATTTTTGGGGGATATTGATTGGATTTTTGGGGCGAATTTGGGGATATTTTTGGGGATTCCGGGAGGAAGTTTTTCGGAGAACTTTCCGTGGAGTTTTGGGGAGGATTTTTGGGGATATTCTTGGGGATTTGGGGGGATTTCTTGGAGGATTTTCGGGGGGATTTTGCGATATTTTTTGTGGATTTTTTGATGATTTTGGGGGAGTTTTTTGGAGGATATTTGGGGAATTTTGCAGTAATTTTTGGGGGGATTTGGGGGGATTTTTTGGGGGATTTTGAATGGATTTTTGGGGGGATTTTGGGGGGGGGATTTTTGGGAGGATTTTTAGGAATTTTTGGGGAGGATTTTTGGAGGATTTTGATTGGAGTTTTGGGGCGAATTTGAGGATATTTTTGGGAATTCCGGGGGGGGTGTTTCTCGGGGATTTTCCCGTGGATTTTTGGGGAGGATTTTGGGGGGAGTTTTGGGGGATTCAGGGGGAATTTTGGGGGGGATTTTTTTTTTATTTTTGGAGGATATTTTGCGGCATGTTTGGGGAATTTTGGGGGGGATTTTTTGGGGATGTTTGAGGGGATTTTTGGGAGGATATTTTCGGGGATTTTTGGAGGGATTTTTTTTTTATTTTGGGGGAATTTTTGGGAGCATTTTTGGGGCGATTTTGGGGGATTTTTGGGAGGATTTTTTGTGGATATTTGGGGAATTTTGCAGGAATTTTTGGGGGCATTTTTGGGATGATTTTTGTGGGGATTTCGTGGATTTTGGGGTGGATTTCTGGGAGGAAATTTTGGGGAATTTGGGGGGGGATTTTGAAGAATATTTGGGAGGATTTTTGGGGCGATTTTCGGGGATATTTTTGGGAGGATTTTTGGGCGGATATTTGGGGGATTTTTTGGAGGATTTTGGGGGATTTATGGGGAATTTTGGGGAGGACTTGGGGGGATTTTGGGGGATTTTTAGGGAATTTTGGGGGCATTTTGGTGGCATTTTGGGGAGATCTTTATGGATTTTAGGGGGATTTTTCGGGGGGGTTGGGGAGGATTTGGGTGGATTTTTGTGGAGATGTTGTGGGGTTGTGGAGGTACAATTGTGGAATTTTGGATGGATTTTTCGGGGAGATTTTTGATGGGGTTTTGCGGGATTTTGGGGGGGATTTTTGTGGAATATTGGGGGGATTTGGGGAGATTTTGGGGAATTTTCGGGGAATTTTAGAGGTGTTTTTGGGGAGATTTTTTGGGGATTTTTGGGAGGATTTTTGGAGGATATGTGGGGGATTTTGCAGGAATTTTTGGGGGATTTTGGGAGATGTTTGAATAAATTTTGGGGG
The DNA here is from genome assembly GCF_029207755.1 of Chamaea fasciata. Taxonomy (NCBI): domain Eukaryota; kingdom Metazoa; phylum Chordata; class Aves; order Passeriformes; family Sylviidae; genus Chamaea; species Chamaea fasciata. The sequence goes on from NW_027094320.1 coordinate 20,271, forward strand.
GCATTTTGGCGGGATTGTTGGGGGGAATTTCATGGACTTTAGGGGGAGTTTTTCGGGTATTTTTGGGAGGGATTTTTGCGGGTTTTTTGGGGGCATTTTTGTGGAATATTTGGGGGATTTGGGGAGATTTTGGGGAGTTTTAGGCGGGATTTTTGGAGGTGTTTGGGGGGGAATTTTGGGGGGAATTCTTTTGGGGTTTATGGGGAATTTTGGGGAAATGTTTGGAGGATTTTTGGGGGATTTTGCGGGATTTTTTGTGGTTTTTTTGCTGATTTTGGGGGGATTTTGGGAGGATTTTTGGGGGGTTTTTGATTGGATTTTTGCGGGGATTTTGTGGATTTTTGGGAGGATTTTTGGGGGGATTTTTGGGGGGGATTTTGGGGATTTTTTAGGAGGATTTTGGGGGGATTTGGATTGGATTTTTGGGGCGATTTTTGGGGATATTTTGGGGGATTTTTGGTTGGATTTTGCGGGTTTTTTGATGGGATTTTTGGGGGGAATTTGGGGGGGGATTTTGGGGGTATTTTTGGATCAATTTTTAGAGGGATTTTTGGGGCGATTTAGGGAGATATTTTGGGGGATATTTTGGGGGGATTTTTTGGGGGATATTTGGGGGAGATTTTGCGAGATTTTTTGTGGATTTTTTGATGATTTTGGGGGGATTTTTTGGAGGATATTTGGGGAATTTTTCAGGAATATTTGGGGGGATTTGGGGGGATTTTTGGGGGGATTTTGGGGCCATAATTAGGGGGGGTTGGGGGAATTTGGGGGGATTTTTGGTGAAAATTTGGGGGGGGATTTTTTGTGAAAATTTGGGGGGGGATTTTTTCGGGGATTTTTGGGAGGATTTTTAGAGGTGTTTTTGGGGAATTTTGGGGAATTTTGGGGGAGATTTTTAGGGAGATTTTTAGGGATTTTTTGGGAGGATTTTTGGGCGGATTTTTTGTGGGGATTTCGTGGATTTTGGGGTGGATTTTTTTGGGGGAATTTTGGGGGGGATTTGGGGGGTATATTTGGATGAATTTTCAGAGGGATTTTTGGGGCGATTTTTGGGGATATTTTTGGGGATTTTGGGGAATTTTTGGGACGATTTTTTGGGGGGATTTTGCGAGATTTTTTGTGGATTTTTTTATTATTTTGGGGGGATTTTTTGGAGGATATGTGGGGAATTTTGCAGGAATTTTTGGGGGGATTTGGCGGGATTTTGGGGACATACTTGGGGGGATTTTTTTGGGGAATTTGAAAGGATTTTTGGTGGGTTTTTTGGGGCGATTTTTGGGGATATTTTTGGGGATTTTGGGGGAGTTTTTGGACGACATTTGGGGGTATTTTGCGAGATTTTTTGTGGATTTTTTGATGATTTTTGGGGGGATTTTGGGGGCATATTTGGGGGGATTTTTGGGGGGAATTTGAATGGATTTTTGGGGGGATTTTGGGGGGGATTTTTTCGGGGATTTTTGGGAGGATTTTTAGAGGTGTTTTGGGGGAATTTTGGGGAATTTGGGGGGAGATTTTTAGGGGGATTTTTAGGAATTTTTTTTGGAGGATTTTTGGAGGATTTTGATTGGATTTTTGGGGCGAATTTGAGGATGTTTTTGGCGGTTCCGGGGGGGTGTTTTTCGGGGATTTTCCCGTGGATTTTGGGGAGGATTTTGGGGGGATTTTGGGGGGATTCAGGGGGAATTTTGGAGGGGATTTTTTTTGATTTTTGGAGGATATTTTGCGGCATGTTTGGGGAATTTGGGGGGGGGTTTTTTGGGGATTTTGGAGGGGATTTTTGGGAGGATATTTTCGTGGATTTTTGGAGGGATTTTTTTTTGATTTTGGGGGAATTTTGGGGAGAATTTTTGGGGCGATTTTTGGGTATTTTTGGGAGGACCTTTATGGGGATTTCGTGGATTTTGGGGTGGATTTTTGGGAGGAAATTTTGAGGGATTTTTGAGAGGATTTTTTGGGGGATTTTGAGGGCTGTTTTGGGGGGAATTTTGGGGAATTTTTTGGAGGATTTTTGGGGGGATTTTGCGAGATTTTTTGTGGATTTTTTAATAATTTTGGGAGATTTTTGGGCGCATTTTTGCGGGGACTTTTTGGGGGTTTTGGAGGATATTTGGGGTGTATTTTTATGTAATTATTAGGGCGATTATGGGGGCATTTGGGGGGGGATTTTCAGGGGAAATTTGGGGTGATTTGGGGGCGATTTTTTCGGGGATTTTTCCTTGGAGTTTTAAGGGGATTTTGATGGGATTTTTTTGGCGATTTTTGGGGATATTTTTGGGGAGTGTTTGGGGTTTTTTGTGGGGATATTTGTCGGGATTTTGGGGGGGATTTTGACTGGATTTTGGGGGCGATTTTCGGATATATTTTTTCAGGATTTTGGGGGATTTTGTGGGGGTTTGATTGGATTTTTGGCGGGATTTTTGTGAGGATTTTTTTGGGATTTTTGTGAGGAGTTTTTCGGGGATTTTTTGGGGATTTTTTGTGGATTTTTAGGGGATTTCGGGGAGGAACTTAGGGGAGTTTGCGGGGGGGGATTTTGGGAGATTTTTGCGGGATTTTTTGTGGATTTTGGAAGGCGTATTTGGGGAAGTTTTGGTGGCATTTTTGGGGGGATTTTTAGGAGGATGTTTGGAGGATATTTGGGGAAATTTGCAGGACTTTTGGGGGGGGATTTTGGGGCATTTCTGGGGAATTTTGGGTGGATTTTGGGGCAATGTTGGGGGGATTTTGGGGGATTTTTGGGAGGATTTTTGGGGGGAATCGGGGGGATTTGGGGGGGAATTGTTGGTATTTGGGGGAGTTTGGGGGGATTTTAGGGGGAATTTTGGGGGATATTTGTGTAAATTTGGGGGGATTCGGGGGGATTTTTGGAATAGAGCCTGAATGAAAGGCTTTTTTGTTTCGGTCTGGTTGCTGGCAGGGCTCTCGCAGGTGTGCTCGGGGGTCTTTTGGGCCATTTATTCCGGAGGCTGTTCGCCAGGGCATTCCTGGGCACGTTCGTTTATGCCTCCGCTCCGCGCCGCCGCGCGGCAGTGCTGCCACCCTGTGGGCAGAGAGCGGTAGTGCAGCTGTCCCCCGGGCCGCCCGTCACGCCTGATCTGTGTGGCAATGCTGCCACCCTGTGGGCAGAGAGCGGTAGTGCAGCTGTCCCCCTCCGCCCGTCCCGCCGGAGCCGTGCGGCAATGCTGCCACCCTGTGGGCAAAGAGCGGTAGTGCAGCTGTCCCCCCCCGCCCGTCCCCGACGCGCGTGGAAGCCCCGCATTGTGAGCTCGGGGGCGGCGCTGCCGCCCGCCCGGAGCTCGGGGCCAAAAGGGAGGGAAAAAGGCAAGGAGCCCGGGCGCGTGGCAGCCGGCTGCCTGCGCGCGCCACCCGGACCCCGGAGCCGTCCGGGCGCGATTTTCCGCGGCGTTTGCGGGTGTGCGGACGCGGGATGGGGGCGCAGCGGCGCCGCGGGCGGGTTCGGGTTTTTTATTCACTCAGGTGACTGGGTGAGCAGCCGGCGCGGGGGGCCTGAACAGTGCCAACACGAAAGATGGCGGACCGACCGGAAGTGGCTTCACCCTCAACCAACATGGCGGCGAGGAAGGGCGGAAGTCGCGTCCTTCCCCTCCCAAGCTGGCGGCTCGGCGCGACGCGCTTGACCTTCCAAAGACGGCGGCAAAAAGAGCGGGAAAACGGCAAGGACGGGGTGGGAGGGGGCGCCTGCCCGGCTGCCTTCGCCCTGCCCTGACCACGGCGCCGCCCGGCCGCGATTTTCCGCGGCGTGTCCGGGTGCGCGGCCACGGGCTGTGGGCTCGGCGGCGGCGCCGCGGGCGGGCGGGCGGGAGCCGGGCCCGCGCCGGCAGGCAGCGGCGGCGGCGCCTCTCTCTGCCGAGGTCCCGCCTCGCCCGCCGTGCCGGCCGCCCGTCTCGCTCCGCACGTTCCCGCCGCTCTCCGCCGCGCCCACACGCCACCCCCGCGGCCCTCCGGCCCGGGGAAATGGAGGGAAATACAAAAGCCTTAGGGCAGAAGAAGTCGGCCGAGCCGGCCCGAGCCGTGCCCGTCCCGCAGCCGGCAGCAGGAGGCGGCTGCTCTCTGACTCAAAGCTCAGCGCGGCGGAGGTAAGCGCGGGGCTTTCGGCGGGGGCGGCGGGGAGGACGCCCCGGTTGTCCGGGCAGGGCTTCCCGGGGACGGTGTCAGCTCCCCGCAGCTCTGGCTGAGGGCTGCACCGAGTCCGGGCTGAGCCAGCTGGGAGCGGGCTCTGCTGGTCACGTCCCCGGGAGCCGCTGCCGCCGCCGGAGAGGACGCGCAGCAACCTTGTGCCGTCTGTGCGTGCAAGGTTTTCATGGGCTTTGTGGCGAATGTGGTGTTTGGGACCGGGAGCGCTGGGTGCTCTGGGTGGGGATGTCCTTGAAGTAGCCAAGCTGAGCACTGGCTGAGATTTCCAAGCCTGGAATTCTTGAAACAATGTTTAAATAGTTTACCTTCAAAGCAATGTTTAAATAGTTTACCGTCGAGTTGAGGCAGTAGATCAAGTCGATTTGTTAGAGTGGCAGAAATGGTTTTTTGCCTGGAAGTGTGTTGGTATAAGCAAGCCTCCGTCGTGTCAGAACGAATTGGTTTTCCTTCTTTTGGCTTTTTTCTTTCTAGGTTGTAGAGCACTGGGGAGACTGTTTGGGATAAAGAACTGAAAGGCACAAGGGAAGCTGCACGTTCCCCGGGGAATGCTTTAGGCACCTGCGGCTCCTGAAGCGCACCGAGAATCCCAGCTCCCACAGAAAACCTTCCGAAGCTGGAAGGGACAGACAAGACAATTCCAAGAATGGTGTGGGAAGCACTTTCTCCCAGGCGTGGACAGTGCTGAGATCGGAATGACTTCACAATATTCCTTGTGCCTCTCCTGTTGCCAGCCCAGGACTAAGTCGGTGTTCCCTGAGTGGCTGCAGTTCCCTGCCCGTGGAGGGAGGCAGCCTGTGCTGGAGAGCGGGAGAAAGGTCCCTGCTGCATGCTGTGTCCTCGGTGGGCAGAGAACTCTGACCTTAGCCAGGTGGGTTGGTGAGGATTGAATCAATCCTGCCTCCTTTTGAACGAGTTGTTTTAATGAGTCATCAGCAGGGGATGCTTTTAGCCGGCTTTCGTTCAGTTTCTTTTTCACAGGTTTCTGGTTGTTTTCATCATGAAATTATACCAAACCCTTAAGTTCGCTAAATGAACCCTGAAAAGGTTCAAGAAACCAATCCCAAGAGAATTGGGCCTTGGATAGCTGGGATCTCACAGCCCTTTGGGGCCACGTTGGGTTCACCCCCTGATTTTGGTGCGCAGAGAAACTCTCAAGTTAAGGCTTATCAAAAGAAATGGACCAGTTCTCATAAAAATCAGCTTTCCAAACCTTGAATTAAGATCAGAAATGATGGCAATGCCCTTGGCATAAAACCACCTGTGAAGCCAAGCAGGCTTAAAATGCCTGTAGGCAGGAAATCCAAGAGAAATGGCTGCTGGCTCCTGGCATCCTGGGCTTGCCAGGCAACCTTCAGGTCGGAGGAGCCCTCTGAGATGGCAGTGCCAACCATTCCCCCGGTGCCACCCTGTCCCATGTCCCCAGGTGCCACGTCCGCACAGCTTTTGATCCCTCCAGAGACGGGGCCTCCACCACTGCCCTGGGCAGCTGTGCCAGGGCTGGACAGCCCTCCCACCATCAGACTTCCCAATATTTGGCCTGATTTGCCCTGGGATCACGGGAGGCCGTTTCCTCGCCCTGGGTCTTACAGTAGCTGCCCTAAGCAGCCATGATTCCAACATGAGAGCGGCTGGCTTCCTTATGACCCCATCTGGAAGGGGCTTGCTTTCGAGAGATGAGCCAGGTAAGGCTCAGCTCGGTTGCCAGTTTGGCAGGTGAGAGCTTGTAGCTCATGGACGTGTCTGGGAGAGGTGTTGCCTCGCTCATCCACCTGCATGCACGTGGTGAGACAGCTAAAAGAAGATTTCCATCCTCTCTCCCTTGTTTCTCCTCTACTGCTTTGTGTTGCCACCTGTTACAATCCATGGACAGAGAAAGTGGGAAATGTGTTTTAGAAATTCTTGGGAATTTTGCTTGTAGGAACGGAAATCCTGAGAGAACTGATATTTGACCTGCCTGGCCTATGAAATGTCCCAGAAGCTGGTTCATGTATCCATGCTCCTGTTGTGTTCATCTGGGCTGTAGTTCAGGCTTTTCTCCCTGGGCTCTTGCAGTTGCTGTGTCTCTGGGATGCGGTGCAGAATGGAATCAGGCGGCCACACCTCAGGTTCACCTTCTCCCTGACCCTGCTCGTGTGGCACAGCAGATCCTGAAGCCAGGTACTGGAACTTCCTGCGTGTGTCACTGCTGGGGTGAAAAGCAGAGCCCTGGGGAATGGTGATCTCCCCACCTGCTTTGTGCTCAGACACTCTTGACTGAGCTTTTCATTCTGGGGAAGAGAAGGGGAGGGGTGGCCAGCAACACGCTGAGCCTCAGAGCAAAGGCCTTCTGCAGTTCCTGCGCTGTTCTCCCAGCTTGGAACACTGCACAGTACAGCTTCCATTCATTATTGTCCGTGCTTGTGGATTGGGAAGGTTGTCCTCCTCCACGATGCCCCACCTTTTTCTCTTCACAGAGGAGCACATGTACCTCAAGGGAGACAGATTCCTTCCGTCACATCAGTACTCGGACCTGAGGAAAGTACCAGTTTTTTCCAGCTTTTCTTCAGTATTGATTTAGAGGTAAGAGTCCCGCTTTCTCGATCCAGGAATTCTTGAGAAATGTATAGAAAAAAGCCATAAAAATACAATGAACTCTCATTCTCCCGTGGGTGGTTAATTAGAGGCATCTTTCTTTTGTTTCCTCTTGGGGTTAGAACTGCCATGTCTGTGGGGACTGCGTTGGTTTTTAGTGCTAAGGCGCAACGACTTGCGCTGCGTATTGCTCTGCGAGCACGACAAACAGAATGTTCTGCCCCAGCGAGCTGACATTCATCTCTGAGTTTCGATTAGTAATGTTAGAGTCGCACTGAAGTGTCTTGGGAATGGCAACCTCTACGATTCCATTTGCACTGCATGTTTGGGCTGCAGGCTGACTGTTCCTGATGGATGTTAGGGATGAAATTCGATAGGAATGGAAATGGACAGGTCCAGAAGAAGCTGTGGTCAGGCCTGAGCTGGCACTCCCAGGGAACCAGAGTTTTGTGCTCTTAGGAGCAGGTATTCTTTGGCAACGTCTAAATGTCTGATGATGGTATTTCTGTGCCTTCCAGTACAAAGCAGAGCCTGCGAGTGGATCCTCAGATGTCCTGGGGAAGGGCTTCGTGGCAAACGTTGCTGTGGGCTTTATGACTGCCAGAGGATTTTCCAGGTCATTCTCTCCTTTTCAACAGTCTCTTGTGTGATGAGGGCTCGCTCCCAGGTAAGAATTTGGAAAGAAAGCACCAAAAAACCCCAAAGTACAGAAGTCTGCATGGCTTTGAGATCTCAAGGCCAAAGCAAAAAGGAGCAGCTGACTCTGCCTTTGCCTTCTTGAAAACCTGTTCCTTGTTGATTTTGTGTCCGTGTGGAGGGGGAGATAATTGCTTGTGTCCAAACCGGTCGCAGCCTTGTCCCCTGAAACTGGAACAGGTTGCTGCCATCACGGAGCCTCACGTGGGCACCGTGCCTTTGTGCCTGCTGTCAGGGCCTTTTCTCTTTCGGGGGTCTCCATCCACAGGCAGCACGTTTGTTACCTGAACTGCGCTTCAGCGGGAGGGAAGCTCACGTGCCGGGAGCTCTCGGCTTCGGCAGCGTCCGCCCTGAGCGGTTCGGGTATCGAAGCCTTGGACAAAAGAACAAAATCCTCTCACTGCCTGAAGACTCCTCGTGAGAGTAGCTTTGAACGGAGAGCGTCTTTCCTTCCCTGGAGTCGCTGAGAGCAGCTGGTGTTCGTGTCACCTTGAAGCTGATCAGATGCCGGTCCGATTGCTAATTCTGAGTTCGATCGTTCGATCTTGACCGTAGAAGAACAGGTCCTATTTTCTGTTTCAGAGCGGTATTCTGGAGATATTCCAAAGCGCTGCCCGTGCCAGCAAAGCTGCCTGTGAGCTGATCCGGGATCACGGCCTCCTCCCGTGGGTCCGGCACAGCTGAGAGCAAAGGTGAGCAGAGAAGTACAGGAGAAACGGGAACAATTTTGCTGCCCACGGTAGAATAACTGTGTGAGTGAGTATGAAAACAAGGGTGACAGGCAGGGAGGCGGGGGCACCGAGGGCCGGACGGGCAGAACTCGCTGAACTCTGAGGTGTCCCTTGGGGTTTCGAAAACAGAATCGAGATGCTTTCAGGTTGTGATAGGAGGGGGATGATGCTGGGGGGGCTTCGTGGTTTGGAAAACACTTGCTGGAAAAACTGAGAAAGCCAACTGGCACCTGGAATCGGTGTCTCTACCTTTTGAGTTTCAAACAGCCTCAGATCCCGTCCTGTCACGGGACCTGCCGCACGGGAAGTGGCACAGCAATGGCTTTGAGCTGTCTAGAACATTCCTCCCCCCTTGCCTCTCCCTCAGGTATGTTTGCATCCGGCAGAAATCTCTTCTGCGCAGAGCGCCCTGACAGGCTCAGGCAGGTGCCCCAAAAGTGCCCTGGAATAGGGTCCCCTGTGTAGGTGATGGACCAGCTGCCGGCGAGGATCTGCCTTCCCAAAGTGGTTCTCTGTTTTGTTTTCTTGTTGGTTGGTTGGTTTCGTTGGGCTTGTTAATTTCGTTTTGTTTTGTTTTGTTTCTCAGGTTTCTGAAAAGCAAGGGGATCAGTCAGATGACTTCCTTACTCCGTACTCTGTGGCTAAGAAAAGAGACAAAACAAGAATCAATCCCTCCTCCCTATTCAGCTTGTAAATGAGTTTCTGTATGTTTTGGCCCCCTTCATCAAACATATTGGGTAAGTCTTTGTTTTGTTTTTTGTTTTGGTCAGTTTGCATTTCATCCTCTGTCCAGTTTGACCTTTATTAAGGCCAGGAGGATTTCTTTGTCTCTGGTTGATGAATGGCTTTTTTCACCTTCAGTTTGCGTGTCGAGTAGTGAATTTGGACGAGATTTCTCTGACAGGAGGATTTAGGTGTTTGAAGACATGGGGAAAGAAAGTAAAGTGTGATGCACAGCTGCTGTCAAGTCCTAGGTCCTTCATTTCTGGCCCTTGCCACAGTAAGGCTTAGAAACTGTACTCATTAATTAGCACGCAGGAAAACACGTGGCACTTGTGTTTCCTCTTGGCAGGACTAACGTAGATCTGGCCAGGCTGACCGAGTTCTTCGGCCCCCTCAGCTCTGTGCAGGAACACCATGCTGTTGCTGCTGAGGCTTTTAGGGGGATGAGGTGAACGACAGCGTCCTCTCCAGCAGGGAGCTGCTGCTCCTGCTGCTCCTGCTGCTCCTGCTGCTCCTGCTGCTCCTGCTGCTCCTGCTGCTGCTCCTGGTGCTCCTGCTGCTCCTGCTGCTGCTCCTGCTGCTCCTGCTGCTCCTGCTGCTCCTGCTGCTCCTGCTGCTGCTCCTGCTGCTCCTGCTGCTCCTGCTGCTCCTGCTGCTCCTGCTGATCCTGCTGATCCTGCTGCTGCTCCTGCTGCTCCTGCTGCTGCTCCTGCTGCTCCTGCTCCTGCTGCACAAGTGGAGCCTTGTCAGCGAAGACCTGCATCTGCAGGAGGCCCCGCAGGCCCTGGCTGGGAAGTGCCAAAACAAAGGAGTGATCAGTAAGTGCTGAACTGCTTCCAGGAGGGCGTATTTTGTTGCAGCCGTTACAGACCAACAGTACAAGTGAGGCCAACTGCTCTGGAAACAGTACTAATGCCTTCTGCCAGCCTGATGGGGCTTGGGGGAGGAGGAAAGGAAATGGCAAGGCATTTTTCAGGTCTTCCTTGGGGTGAATTCTAAGCTTAGCACAATTGGGAAGCTTTGAGGAAACACAGTTTAAAAAGGGGAAGAGCTGTAAAATGGAACTTAGTTGCCAATCTCATGTCAGGTTCTGAAAAATGGTCTTCTTGAATCAAATCTCAGAAGAAATAAGCGGTGCCTGGAGGCTCTGTGCTCGAAGGTTTGAATGATTCTGAGTGTGGATGGGGATCTGAAAGTCACGTGTAAGTAAAACCAAAAAACACATCAAGCAAGCAAAACTGCAATAGTTGACTTTTCTTGTTGTCATCGTTTTGGAAGAAAGGAAGAATATGGGGCGAGAGGTGAGAGCAGGATCTGCAAAATCTCGGAGTTCTCCGCGTCTCCCTGAGGCTGAAGCCGTGTTTGCTGTCAACGATGGCAGAGTGGAAGATGCTAAAGACTGAAAACTTGGAGTTTTCCCCCCTGAATCCCAAGGCTCTGTCAGCAGCTGTGCCCTGTCTATCTCTTCAAGGAGTTTCCGGGTTTAGGAAGGCTTTTCCGTTCTTCCGCATTTCTCTAGAACTCCACTCCAAAAGAACGGTGCTGTGTCCGTGTGGTGTTGGTGACTTTGTGTGAGTTGCTTTATTAAAGCCAATCGTTGGTAAGGGTTCTGAGCCTGCCTTGGAGAGCCCTTGGAGGTGGCAGCTCTTCTTTAATTTCCCTTGGTTCCTTTCATGCCTTTCAGTGATTCCTGCGAGGTGCACTGCAGTCTGCCTGAAGCCAGCACATCCTGTCCGTGTTTGACCTTGACTCCTGTTGTTTTTCCTCTTGCAGGTAGTTGGCAAAAAGAGGAGAGAGCCAGTAGGAAGTGAAGCCCCTGGAAGGCCTCATCCCAGTCCAAGGTTCCCACTTTTCTCTCTGACTCCTGGGTAATTACCTGGCCAGAACTGGACACAGACTGTCCATTTGATTTCCGGCCTTTTCCAAGAAATCCTTGCTGTCAGCCGGAGTGTGTTCCTGGTCTCCTCCTCCTCGTCCTCCTCCTCGTCCTCCTCCTCCTCCTCCTCTTTTTGCCAAGGTGAATTTTGGTTATTGCAGGAATTGTGGCTCTTTTGTTCCACTGAAACTTGCCAACTCTGCTGAGGGTTTCCAGTGTCAAATCCAAGTAAGATTGGAGTTTCTTTGCATTGTTACTCCCACAAAATAGAGGGATTATTCGGTCCATTCCTATGGGATAGGAGTGGCTTGACCTTTTTAATTCTCCCTTCCCTTGAAAATCAGAGCAGAGGCAGCAGATTTGAAATCGTCGTTCCACGAACCCCACCGGTTTCCTGGCTGTCGGGAAAGTTTTCCACGTTAGAAATTGCTGAGCTTGTCTCTCAGGCAAGCTGGGATGTAGGTGTTATTCCTTCCTTTTATTTGATGGTTTTCCTCTCTCTGATTTTAGGAAGGGAACGTTTCTAGCCAGTGCCAATTTTCCATCCGAACTGGAAGTTTTGGACGTGGTGGGGCACATTTCCAAGGAAAGGGACCCAATTCACGTTAGTAAATGAGGAATTGTTCAGCACCGTGTCCGCAGAGTTTTGGGAATTCCCAGGAAAACTTGCCAAGTGTTTAATTGCCTGGATTCATCTCTTTGTGAAGTTCAATTCGCTGCGTTTTCAGTTCCATGAATGCCATTAAAAGCTGAATGCCGGCCTGATTGCTGTTCCTTGGACACACGGGGCTGGTTCTTTCCTGCCTTGCCGAGGGCAGAGCTGCTTGTGTTGAATTTTGGGTTGGGCTTAGGGGAAGCGAACGGAAAAACCCCACCAAATAAAGCCCCCACGACCCCCCGGCCCCCCCAGCAGACATACAGCAGACAGGGAGAAAGAGAAAATACGCCAATGGGATTGGAATGGAGATGGGAATTGGACCCCTTAGGAAACCAGGCTCCTTGAATTCTAATGACCTGTGTTTGTGATGTGTTAGGGGAAGGAATTCGTCTGGTTTGAACCATCATTTCAAATGTGACCAAATAAACACGGATTGAAGAAAACGACAGGATTTGGGGGCATTTTTCTGGATTATAGGGGAATTTCTTTGGGGATTTTTGGGGGGAGTTTGTGGGAGTGTGGAGGTATATTTGTGGATTTTTGGAGGCTTTTTTGGGGAGATGTTGGGGGGGTTTTGCGGGATTTTTGGGAGGATTTTTGGGGAATTTTGCGAGATTTTTTGATGATTTTAGGGGCAATTTTTGGGATGATTTTTTGTGGATATTTGGGGAATTTTGCAGGAATTTTGGGAGGATTTTTTTGGGGATTATTCGGGGGGATTTTTATGGATTTTAGGGGGATTTGTCGGGGATTTTTGGGGGAGTTTTGGCAGGATTTTGGGGGGATTTTTGGGGGCATTTTTGGTGTAATTTTGGGAGGTTTTTGGGAGGATTTTTGGGGGAACCTGGCGGGATTTTTTGGAGGATTTTTGGGGGGGATTTTTGGAGGTGTTTTGGGGGGGAATTTTGGGGAATTTTAGGGGAGATTTTTAGGGGGATTTTTAGGAATTTTTTGGGGAGGATTTTTGGGGGATTTTGATTGGATTTTTGGGGCGAATTTGGGGATATTTTTGGGGATTCCCGGGGGGTGTTTTTCGAGGATCTTTCTGTGGATTTTTAGGGAGGATTTTGGGGGGATTCTTGGGGGATTTAGGGGGAATTTGGGGGAGGATTTTTTTTTAATTTTTGGATGATATTTTGCAGCATGTTTAGAGAATTTTGGGGGGGATTTTTGGGGGATTTTGGGGGGGATTTTTGGGAGGATATTTTCGGGGATTTTTGGGGCGATTTTTGGGGATTTTTGAGAGGATTTTTTGTGGATATTTGGGGAATTTTGCAGGAATATTTGGGAGGATTTTTGAGGAGATTTTTGTGGGGATTTCGTGGATTTTGTGGTGGATTTTTGGGAGGAAATTTTGGGGAATTTTGGGGGGGATTTTGGGGAAGTTTTTGGGGATTTTTAGGAGGATATTTGGGGGATTTTTTGGAGGATTTTTGGGGGGATTTTTTGGGAGGATTTATGGGGAGCCGTGCGGCAATGCTGCCACCCTGTGGGCAAAGAGCGGTAGTGCAGCTGTCCCCCCCCGCCCGTCCCGCCTGATCTGTGCGGCAATGCTGCCACCCTGTGGGCAAAGAGCGGTAGTGCAGCTGTCCCGTCCCGCCCGTCCCGCCTGATCTGTGCGGCAATGCTGCCACCCTGTGGGCAAAGAGCGGTAGTGCAGCTGTCCCCCGTGCCCGTCCCGCCTGATCTGTGCGGCAATGCTGCCACCGTGTGGGCAAAGAGCGGTAGTGCAGCTGTCCCCCCCGCCCGTCCCCGACGCGCGTGGCAGCCCCGCATTGTGAGCTCGGGGGCGGCGCTGCCGCCCGCCCGCCCGCAGCTCAGGGCCGAAAGGGAGGGAAAAAGGCAAGGAGCCCGGGCGCGTGGCAGCCGGCTGCCTGCGCGCGCGACCCGGACCCCGGAGCCGTCCGGGCGCGATTTTCCGCGGCGTTTGCGGGTGTGCGGACACGGGATAAGGGCGCAGCGGCGCCGCGGGCGGCAGTCCATTGAGTCAGGCGCTTGTGGGAGGAGCCGAGGGGGCATTTTAGTGGGTTCCACTACGAAGATGGCGGCAAGAAGCGAGGCGCCTGACCTTCTAAAAAAGGCGGCCAAAAGGGCGGGGAAAAATAAGGACCCTATAGGCGTTTAGTCAGATGCCTGCACAAAAACCCCGACTACGGCGCCGCCCGCGCGCAATTTTCCGCGGCGTTTCCAGGTGTGCGGACACCGGCCGTGTGCTCAGTCGCGCCGCGTCCGCGTTCGGATTCGTGGATTTAGTCAGGCGTCTGTGTAAACACCTGCCGGGGGCCTATGCCGAGCCGCAAAGAACATGGCGGCCGGGACGGAAGTGGCCTCAGCCGCAACAAAGATGGCGGCAAGCAGAAGCGGAAGTCACGCGACGCCCCTCACAAAATGGCGCCGAGGCGGGAGGCGGCTGACCTTCCAAAATGGGCGGCCAAAAGGGCGGGAAAAAATAAGGACCGTATAGGCGTTTAGCCAGACGCCTGCACGAAACCCCGACTACGGCGCCGCCGGGACGCAATTTTCCGCGGCGTTTCCAGGTGTGCCGACACGGGCCGTGTGCTGAGTCGCGCCGCGATTGCGTTCGAATTCGTGGATTTAGTCAGGCGTCTGTGTAAACACCTGCCGGGGGCCTATGCCGAGCCGCAAAGAACATGGCGGCCGGGACGGAAGTGGCCTCAGCCACAACAAAGATGGCGGCAATGAAAAGCGTAAGTCACGCGACGCCCCTCACAAAATGGCGCCCAGGCGCGAGGCACCCGACCTTCCAAAAAGGGCGGCCAAAAGGGCGGGAAAAATAAGGACCCTATAGGCGTTTACCCAGATGCCTGCACAAAAACCCCGACTACGGCGCCGCCCGGGCGCAATTTTCCGCGGCGTCTCCAGGTGTGGGGACACCGACCGTGTGCTCAGCCGCGCCGCGTTTGCTTTTAAATTCGTGGATATAGTCAGGCGTCTGTGTAAACACCTGCCGGGGCCTATGTCGAGCCGCAAAAAAGATGCCGGCGGGACCGGAAGTGGCCTCAGACGCAACCATGATGGCGGCAAGGAAGGGCGGAAGGCTCGTGGGGCTCGTCGCGGCCGAAAATCGCCGAGTGCAGCTCACACCCTGCAATGGCAAAAGCTGTTTTATTAAAACTCAGCCGAGAATTTTCCTCTTATTTCCAGGTCACAGGATATACTGAGGCTGAGAGGGATCCTAAAATCTGACTCTCAAGCGGACGGACCGTTTGAGAATCGAACTCAGCACCTTGGCATTACCCGGACTCTGCTCCAAGCAGCTGAACCAATCTCTGCATTATGGGGATGGACCTCCATAGGATGGCAACGCTTGGCCCCACTAAGGTAAGTGCAGTGCCGCCTTCTCTGCCAAAGCTGCTTCACACACCAGCCCCTGGAATGGCTCGAGGGCAGAAGTGGCTGGCAGCTCACGACAGCACAAAGCTCTTCCAGTGACGCTGATTTCCTGTCCTTTCCAGGATTTACCCAGCAGCTGCCGTAAAAGTACTCACACAAAGTCTCTTTCCGGGCGGAAAGGAGCAGGACGAGTCCTGAGGCTTCCCTTCTTCCACGGCCAAAGCTCTGCAGAGAGGCAGGGCCGGTCCCACCCGCACAGGGGCGTTTCCTGCAGGTGAGTGTTGCCGGGCCAAAATGATGGCAGCTGCTGAGGCCGGGGCTGCTTTTCTGGCCGGAGGCCTCGGTGCCCCCCCGTGCCGCCTGCAGTGTCCCTCGGTGTTTCCTGCAGGTGTCCCGGGTGCCCGGAGGCGCAGGGAGGAAGGAGGCCGGCAGCCCCAGCGGGGCCAGCAGCCCTGGGATGATGTGCAGGGAGGAGCTGTGCCTGCGGGGCCCCGCCCGTGGCAGCGGCGGCCAAACGCAGGGCCCGGGGCCGGGCTCGGGGCTGGCACGGACACGGCCCCGGGGCTGCCGCGGCTCCTCGGCCAGGGGCTGCTCCCGCCTGGCACGGGGAGATGCTGCAGCCCGGACAGAGGCACCCACAGCCCAAGAGCTCCCCAGGGAACAGCTGGCATTGCCTGGGAACGGCGGCTCGGGCTGTCTGCAGAGGGGCTCAGACAGCAATTCCCACCTCCCGGAGCTCCCACACAGTTGCCAGGGATGTCCTGGCCACCCCAAATCCCCTCCCTTTCAGCCTGAGGACATCACCCGTCGGCAGCATTAAAGCCAAGGCGCTCCTCCCTCACAGAAATTAAATCCAGAGCAACGGCCCTCGGAGATGCCTCAAAATCAAAGGTTTGAGTGGGATGGAGTTTCGTTTGGATGAAGTCTGGACTTTTCCAGGGAGCCGGCCGGAGTGCAGAAGTGATGGAAAGCTTTTGCAGGTGGGTCCCACTGGAGGTGTGCTGAAGGCAGGGATGGGCGTCCCTTGCCTGAGGGAAAGGCACTTGCAGAGGCCACTGCTGGGGCTCGGAAAGGAGCTGAGCTCCTGCAGGGAGCTGTGTCCTCCCGAGGGCACAGGGGCTGCCTCAGCACAGGCCGGCCAGTGCCTTCTCCTGCTCTGAAACATCACCTGGAGCCCGAGCTCAGGGGGGTGGCTGAATTCCAGGGAAATCTGACAGGTGACCCCCAGGGGGTGAGGGTTATAATTAACCAAATCTATGGAATAGAAACCTATCCTGTCCCCATCCTGCTGAGCTTCCTTGGAAGCTCTGCTGGTTCCTGACACGTCTGGCATTCAAGCAGCAGCTCTGCGTGGGAATATCCGTGCTCCGTGAGGCACTGTGAGGTTATTGCAGCGGGAACTGAGCAGGGAATTCGGGGCCGTGGGTATAATTCATCTAAACTAGCAAAGGTGACAGTGAACCCCAAATCTGGGCACCACACAGAGAACAATCTTTGTGCTGCCCTGTCAGCTCAAGCCCCTGGGCTGGGAAGTTTTGGGAGTCAAACATATGGAATGATAGAAGTCACAGCAACTGGTGTCACCCCGAGGGACAGTCCAAGTCCCAGACAATTCCTCTGCAGTCCCCTGGGGGGGAAAACACCCTCTGTCTGCCAGGAGCCCTGACTCTGTTTCTCCTATCAGCTGTGTTGGGCTTTAAGAACTTGAAATAACTTTGAAGCCAAAGAAATCACCTTTTCCTTCTGGTTTGATTGTGTTTTTTTTGTTGTTTTTTTTTTTTTTTTTTTTTTTCTTTCAGATGCTGGACTTGCTTCTGTGGATGTGTGCTGAGCTCTGGCTGCAGGGGACTGTCAGGCCTGAATGGCTGTGAGTTTGTGTTCTTCTCGCTGGGGAAGCAGAAATAATTATTAATTAGACTGCAGAAATGTTTTCAGAAACCTTTCCCCTTTCCTGCCCTTTGCTGGTGGATCTTCTCTTTCTGCCTTTGACTTTACAAAGCTGTTCCCTGATGTCAATTCCCCTGCCTGAATTCCTTGCAGCTCCTAGCTGGGAAAAACTGGGATGATGTCCTAGGGATGTTCTTAGGGGAGGACAGAGGTGAGATTTTTGCCTGTATTTTTCTAATATTTTCTAAAATTTCAGGGAGCTGCTCCTGCTCCTGCCCCTAATCCTGCTGCTGCTGCACAAGTGGAGCCTTGTCAGCGAAGACCTGCATCTGCAGGAGGCCCCGCAGGCCCTGGCTGGGAAGTGCCAAAACAAAGAAGTGATCAGTAAGTGCTGAACTGCTTCCAGGAGGGCGTATTTTGTTGCAGCCGTTACAGACCAACCGTGTGGTGCTGGTGACTTTGTGTGAGTTGCTTTATTAAAGCCAATCGTTGGTAAGGGTTTTGAGCCTGCCTTGGAGAGCACTTGGAGCTCTTGGTGCTCTGGCTTTCCCCTAGGTGGCCCTGGGGGCGCCCTGGCTGTCCCCTAGGTGTCCCTGGGGTTGCCCTGGCTGTCCCCTAGGTGTCCCTGGAGTGCCCTGGCTGTCCCCTAGGTGTCCCTTGGGGTCCACGGGCTGTCCACTAGGTGTCCCTTGGGGGGACCTGACTGTCCCTGGGATGCCCTGGCTGTCCCCTAGGTGTCCCTGGGGGTGCCCTGGCTGTCCCCTAGTTGTCCCTGGGGTGCCCTGGCTGTCTCTTAGGTGTCCCTGGGGGTGCCCTGGCTGTCCCCTAGGTGTCCCAGGGCTGCCCTGGCTATCTTTTAGGTCTCCCTGGGGGTGCCCTGACTGTCCCCTAGGGGTACCTTGTCTGTCCCTGGGGGGGCCCTGGCTGTCTTCCTAGGTGTCCCTGGGGGTGCCCTGGCTGGCCCCTAGGGGTCCCTGGGGGTACCCTGGCTGTCCCCTATGTGTCCCTGGGGGTGCCCTGGCTGGCCCCTAGGTGTCCCTGGAGGTGCCCTGGCTGTCCCCTTGGTGTCCCTGGGGGTGCCCTTGCTGTCCCATAGGTGTCCCTGAAGGTGCCCTGGCTGTCCCCTTGGTGTCCCTGGGGGTGCCCTGGGTGTCCCTGGGGTGCTCTGGCTGTCCCTTAGATGTCCCTGGGGGTGCCCTGGCTCTCCTTGGGGTGCCCTGGCTGTCCCTTATGTGTCCCTGGGGGTGCCCAGGGTGTCCCTGGGGTGCCTTGCTGTCCCCTAGGTGTCCCTGGGGGTGCCCTGCCTGTCCCCTGGGTGTCCCTTGGGGTGCCCAGGGTGTCCCTGGGGTGCCTTGCTGTCCCCTAGGTGTCCCTGGGGGTGCCCTGGCTGTCCCTGGGGTACCCAGGCTTTCCTTTAGGTGTCCGTAGGGGTGCCCTGGCTTTCCCGTAGTTGTCCCTGGGGTGCCCTGGCTGTCCCTTTGGTGTCCCTGGAGGTGCCCTTGCTGTCCCTTGGGGGGCCCTGGCTGTCCCTGAGGGGGCCCTGGCTGTCCCCTAGGTGTCCCTGGGGTTCCCTGGCTGTCCCTGGGGTGCCCAGGCTTTCCTATAGGTGTCCCTGGGGGTGCCCTGGCTGTTCCTTAGGCGTCCCTGGGGGTGCCCTGGCTGTCCCCTAGGTGTCCCTGCCTCGCTCGTATCCTCGACTCCGCCTCCGGCGCCATGGTGACACCCCTCCCAGTCTGGACCAGTGTGGCCACACCCCCTCCCCTGGGGCCATTAGACCCATCCCAGTATAGACCAGTAAGGCACCGTGTGCCCACCACGGACCCCCACACGCCTGCCAGTTCGTCCCAGTCCACTCCCCGTCCATCCCAGTTCTCTCTGATCACCCTCCCAGTGCTCCCAGTCCATCCCAGTCCCGCAGGTGCTGGTGCTTGTGGCTTGATCAGCTGGTGCCTGTCCGCAACGTGGAGCGGGTCAAATGAGGCCTCAGGGGGAGGGAGGGGCGGATTTTGGGGGGTCCTGGGGGTCCCGAGTTGTCCTGGAGGGGTTTGGGGGGTCTGCGGGGAGTCTCAAGGGGCTGCTGTGGGTGTTTTTGGGGGGGCTTCGGGAGGTTTGGGCGGCCCATTTGCGGCATCAAAGGAACCTGAGGAGGGTTTTGCGGGCTCCTGGAGGTCGGGGGGGCCCTGGGGGTGGTTTGGGGGGCACTGGGGGGTTCCAGCCCGTGACCCCCCCCCGTTTTTGACCCCCCCCCCCCCCGAGCTGTTTCGGTCTCATCGACGCCCTCCTGAAGCCCAAGGGGGGGTGGGCGCTGGGCCCCCCCTGCTGCCCCCTCCCCCTGCCACCCCCACGACGCCCTGCAGGTGAGGGACCCCCAAAAACCCCTCCCCATGAACCCCAAATCCACCCCTGGGACCCCCCAAAACCTCCCCAGGACCCCAGATCCACCCCGGGACCCCCAAATCCATCCCTTGGACCCCCAAAAACCCCCAAATCCATCCCTGGGACCCCCCAAAACCTCCCTCCAAACCCCAAATTCACCCCTCGGACCTCCAGAATCCCTCCACAGAACCCCTCAGGGGTGGTTCCCCACGAAAAAGTGCGGGAAACGTGAGGGGAGAAAAAGGGCGGGAAATGTGAGGGGAGAAAAAGGGCGGGAAACGTGAGGGGAGAAAAAGGGCGGGATCAAGTGGAGGGGATCAATGGAATTTTGGGGGGGGTCAGCGACGCTGAGGAAGGATCAATG
The DNA here is from genome assembly GCF_029207755.1 of Chamaea fasciata. Classification (NCBI taxonomy): domain Eukaryota; kingdom Metazoa; phylum Chordata; class Aves; order Passeriformes; family Sylviidae; genus Chamaea; species Chamaea fasciata. The sequence continues at coordinate 39,662 of NW_027094320.1, forward strand.
GAATATTGGGGGGGCATCAATGACATTGGGGGGGTCAGTGACACTCGGGTGGGGATCAATGATGCTGTGGGGGGGTCGATATCAGCTCGGGGGGCGGCCATGGGTTTTTGGGGGGCCGCAACGCAGGCGGCCGTGCTGGGTTTGGAGCGGGGGGGCCCCTTCAACCTCTGGGGGGGCCCTGGCTGTCCCCTAGGTGTCCCTGGGGGTGCCCTGGCTGTCCCTGGGGGTCCCTGGCTGTCCCCTAGGTGTCCCTGGGGTGCCCTGGCTTTCCCTGGGGTGCCCTGGCTGTCCCCTAGGTGTCCTTGGGGTACCTTGCTGTCCCCAAGGCGTCCCTGGGGTGCCCTGGCTGTACCCTAGGTGTCCCTGGGGGTGCCCTGGCTGTCCCATAGGTGTCCCTAGGGGTGCCTTGTCTGTCCCTGGGGGGGCCCTGGGGGTACCCTGGTGTCCCTGGGAGGGCCCTGGCTGTCCCCTAAGTGTCCCTGGGGGTGCTCTGGTGTCCCTGGGGATGCCCTGGCTGTCCCTTAGGTCTCCCTGGGGGTGCCCTGGCTGTCCCTTGGGGTGCCCTGGCTGTCCCCTAGGCGTCCCTGGGGTGCCGTGGCTGTCCCCTTGGTGTCCCTGGAGGTGACCTGCCTGTCCCCTAGGTGTCCCTGGAGGTGCCCTGGCTGTCCCCTTGGTGTCCCTGGGGGTGCCCTGGCTGTCCCATAGGTGTCCCTGGAGGTGCCCTTGCTGTCCCCTAGGTGTCCCCGGGGATGCCCTGGCTATCCCTGGGGGGGCCCTGGCTGTCCCTGGGGTGCCCTAGCTGTCCCTTAGATGTCCCTGGGGGTGCCCTGGCTCTCCTTGAGGTGCCCTGGCTGTCCCTTATGTGTCCCTGGGGGTGCCCTGCCTGTCCCCTAGGTGTCCCTGGGGTTGCCTTGGCTGTCCCCTAGGTGTCCCTGGGTGTGCCCTGGTGTCCCTGGGGTGCCCTGCCTGTCCCCGAGGTGTCCCTGGGGGTGCCCTGGCTGTCCTTGGGGTGCCCTGCCTGTCCCCTAGGTGTCCCTGGAGTGCCCTGACTGTCCCCTAGGTGTCCCTGGGGGTTCCCTGGCTGTCCTCTAGTTGTCCCTGGGGGAGCCCTGGCTGTCCCTAGGGTGCCCTGCCTGTCCCCTAGGTGTCCCTGGGAGTGCCCTGGCTGTCCCCTAGGTGTCCCTGGGGGTCCCAGGCTGTCCCCTAGTTGTCCCTGGGGGAGCCCTGGCTGTCCCAAGGTTGCCCTGCCTGTCCCCTAGGTGTCCCTGGGAGTGCCCTGGCTGTCCCCTAGGTGTCCCTGGGGTCCCCTGGGTGTCCCCGGGGGTGCCCTGGCTGTTCCTGGGGTGCCCTGGCTGTCCCCTAGGTGTCCCTGGTGGTGCCCTGGCTGTCCCTGGGGATCCCTGGCTGTCCCCTAGGCGTGCCTGCGGGTGACCTGGCTGTCCCCTAGGTGTCCCTGGGGGTGCCCTGGCTGTCCCCTTGGTGTCCCTGGGGTGCCCTGCCTTTCCCTGGGGTGACCTGGCTGTCCCCTAGGTGTCCCTGTCAGGGCCCTGGCTGTCCCTTATGTGTCCCTAGGGGTACCTTGTCTGTCCCTGTGGGGGCCCTGGCTGTCCCGTAGTTGTCCCTGGGGTGCCCTGGCTGTCCCTTAGGTGTCCCTGGAGGTGCCCTTGCTGTCCATTGGGGGGCCCTGGCTGTCCCTTAGGTGTCCCTGGGGGTGCCCTGGCTATCTGTGGGGTGCCGTGGCTGCCTCTGGGGTGCCCTTGATGTCCCCTAGGTGTCCCTGGGGTGCCCTGGGTGTCCCTGTGGGTGCCCTGGCTGTCCCCTAGGTGTCCCTGGGGTGCCCTGGCTGTCCCTTAGGTGTCCCTGGAGGTGCCCTTGCTGTCCATTGGGGGGCCCTGGCTGTCCCTGTGGGGCCCTGGCTGTCCCTTAGGTGTCCCTGGGGGTGCCCTGGCTATCTGTGGGGTGCCGTGGCTGCCTCTGGGGTGCCCTTGATGTCCCCTAGGTGTCCCTGGGGTGCCCTGGGTGTCCCTGTGGGTGCCCTGGTTGTCCCCTAGGTGTCCCTGGGGTGCCCTGGCTGTCCCTGGGGTGCCCTGGCTTTCCTTGAGGTGTCCCTGGGGGTGCCCTGGCTGTTCCTTAGGCGTCCCTGGGGGTGCCCTGGCTATCTGTGGGGTGCCGTGGCTGCCTCTGGGGTGCCCTTGATGTCCCCTAGGTGTCCCTGGGGTGCCCTGGCTGTCCATTAGGTGTCTCTGGGGTGCCCTGGCTGTCCCCTAGGTGTCCCTGCCTCGCTCGTATCCTCGACTCCGCCTCCGGCGCCACGGTGACACCCCTCCCAGTCTGGACCAGTGTGGCCACACCCCCTCCCCTGGGGCCATTAGACCCATCCCAGTACAGACCAGTTAGGCACCGTGTGCCCACCACGGACCCCCACACGCCTGCCAGTTCGTCCCAGTCCACTCCCCGTCCATCCCAGTTCCCTCTGATCACCCTCCCAGTGCTCCCAGTCCATCCCAGTCCCGCAGGTGCTGGTGCTTGTGGCTTGATCAGCTGGTGCCTGTCCGCAACATGGAGCGGGTCAAATGAGGCCTCAGGGGACGGGGGGGGCGGATTTTGGGGGGTCCTGGGGGTCCCGAGTTGTCCTGGAGGGGTTTGGGGGGTTTTGGGGGGTCTGCGGGGAGTCTCAAGGGGCTGCTGTGGGTGTTTTTGGGGGGGCTTCGGGAGGTTTGGGCGGCCCATTTGAGGCATCAAAGGAACCTGAGGAGGGTTTTGCGGGCTCCTGGAGGTCGGGGGGGCCCTGGGGGTGGTTTGGGGGGCACTGGGGGGTTCCAGCCCGTGACCGCCCCCCGTTTTTGACCCCCCCCGCCCGAGCTGTTTCGGCCTCATCGACGCCCTCCTGAAGCCCAAGGGGGGGTGGGCGCTGGGCCCCCCCCCGCTGCCCCCTCCCCCTGCCACCCCCGCGATGCCCTGCAGGTGAGGGACCCCCAAAAACCCCTCCCCAGACCCCAAATTCACCCCTGGGACCCCAAAAAACCCCCAAAACCTCTCCCCGGACCCCAAATTCACCCCTGAGGCGCCATAAAACCCCCAAACCCCTCCCCATGAACCCCAAATCCATCCCTGGGACCCCCCAAAACCTCCCTAGGACCCCAGATCTACCCCGGGACCCTCGAATCCATCCCTTGGACCCCCAAAAACCCCAAAATCCATCCCTGGGACCCCCCAAAACCTCCCTCCAAACCCCAAATTCACCCCTCGGACCTCCAGAATCCTTCCACAGGACCCCTCAGGGGTCGTTCCCCACGAAAAAGGGCGGGAAACGTGAGGGGAGAAAAAGGGCGGGATCAAGTGGAGGGGATCAATGGAATTTTGGGGGGGGGTCAGCGACGCTGAGGAAGGATCAATGGAATATTGGGGGGGCATCAATGACATTGGGGGGGTCAGTGACACTCGGGTGGGGATCAATGATGCTGTGGGGGGGTCGATATCAGCTCGGGGGGCGGCCATGGGTTTTTGGGGGGCCGCAACGCAGGCGGCCGTGCTGGGTTTGGAGCGGGGGGGCCCCTTCAACCCCTGGGGGTACCCTGGCTGTCTCCTAGGTGTCCCTGGGGTGCCCTGGCTTTCCCTGGGGTGCCCTGGCTGTCCCCTAGGTGTCCTTGGGGTGCCTTGCTGTCCCCAAGGCGTCCCTGGGGTGCCCTGGCTGTCCCCTAGGTGTCACTGGGGGTGCCCTGGCTGTCCCCTAGGTGTCCCTGGGGTGCCGTGGCTGTCCCCTTGGTGTCCCTGGGGGTGACCTGCCTGTCCCCTAGGTGTCCCTGGAGGTGCCCTGGCTGTCCCCTTGGTGTCCCTGGGGGTGCCCTGGGTATCCCTGGAGGTGCCCTGGCTGTCCCCTTGGTGTCCCCGGGGATGCCCTGGCTATCCCTGGGGGGGCCCTGGCTGTCCCTGGGGTGCCCTAGCTGTCCCCTAGGTGTCCCTGGGGGTGCCCTGGCTGTCCCCTTGGTGTCCCTGGGGTACCCTGGCTGTCCCTTAGATGTCCCTGGGGGTGCCCAGGGTGTCCCTGGGGTGCCCTAGCTGTCCCCTAGGTGTCCCTGGGGGTGCCCTGCCTGTCCCCTAGGTGTCCCTGGGGTTGCCTTGGCTGTCCCCTAGGTGTCCCTGGGTGTGCCCTGGTGTCCCTGGGGTGCCCTGGCTGTCCCCTAGGTGTCCCTGGGGGTGCCCTGCCTGTCCCCTAGGTGTCCCTGGGGGTGCCCTGGCTGTCCTTGGGGTGCTCTGGCTGTCCCCTAGGTGTCCCTGGAGTGCCCTGACTGTCCCCTAGGTGTCCCTGGGGGTTCCCTGGCTGTCCCCTAGTTGTCCCTGGGGGAGCCCTGGCTGTCCCTAGGGTGCCCTGCCTGTCCCCTAGGTGTCCCTGGGGGTCCCTGGCTGTCCCCTAGTTGTCCCTGGGGGAGCCCTGGCTGTCCCAAGGGTGCCCTGCCTGTCCCCTAGGTGTCCCTGGGAGTGCCCTGGCTGTCCCCTAGGTGTCCCTGGGGTCCCCTGGGTGTCCCCGGGGGTGCCCTGGCTGTTCCTGGGGTGCCCTGGCTGTCCTTTAGGTGTCCCTTGGGGTACCCTGGCTGTCCCCTAGGTGTCCCAGGGCTGCCCTGGCTGTCTCTTAGGTGTCCCTGGGGGTGCCCTGGCTGTCCCCTAGGTGTCCCTGGGAATGCGCTGGCTGTCCTTGGGGGCGCCGTGGCTGTCCCCTTGGTGTCCCTGGGGGTTCCCTGGGTGTCCCTGCGGAGGCCCTGACTGTCCCCTAGGTGTCCCTGTGGGTGCCTTGGCTGTCCCTGGGGTGCCCTGGCTGTCCCCGAACGGTCCCTGGTGGTGCCCTGGCTGTCCCTGGGGATCCCTGGCTGTCTCCTAGGCGTGCCTGCGGGTGACCTGGCTGTCCCCTAGGTGTCCCTGGGGGTGCCCTGGCTGTCCCCTAGGTGTCCTTGGGGATGCCCTGGTGTCCCTGGGGGTGCCCTGGGTGTCCCTGTCAGGGCCCTGGCTGTCCCTTATGTGTCCCTAGGGGTACCTTGTCTGTCCCTGGGGTGCCCTGGCTGTCCCTGGGGTACCCAGGCTTTCGTTTAGGTGTCCCTAGGGGTGCCCTGGCTGTCCCTTAGGTGTCCCTGGAGGTGCCCTTGCTGTCCATTGGGGGGCCCTGGCTGTCCCTGTGGGGCCCTGGCTGTCTTCTAGGTGTCCCTGGGGGGCCCTGGCTGTCCCCTAGGTGTCCCTGGGGTGCCCTGGCTGTCCCTGGGGTGCCCTGGCTGTCCATTAGGTGTCCCTGGGGGTGCCCTGGTGTCCCCTAGGTGTCCCTGGGGGTGCCCTGGCTGTCCCCTAGGTGTCCCTGCCTCGCTCGTATCCTCGACTCCGCCTCCGGCGCCATGGTGACACCCCTCCCAGTCTGGACCGGTGTGGCCACACCCCCTCCCCTGAGGCCATTAGACCCATCCCAGTATAGACCAGTTAGGCACCGTGTGCCCACCACGGACCCCCACACGCCTGCCAGTTCATCCCAGTCCACTCCCCGTCCATCCCAGTTCTCTCTGATCACCCTCCCAGTGCTCCCAGTCCATCCCAGTCCCGCAGGTGCTGGTGCTTGTGGCTTGATCAGCTGGTGCCTGTCCGCAACGTGGAGCGGGTCAAATGAGGCCTCAGGGGGACGGGGGGGGTGGATTTTGGGGGGTCCTGGGGGTCCCGAGTTGTCCTGGAGGGGTTTGGGGGGTTTTGGGGGGTCTGCGGGGAGTCTCAAGGGGCTGCTGTGGGTGTTTTTGGGGGATCTTCGGGAGGTTTGGGCGGCCCATTTGAGGCATCAAAGGAACCTGAGGAGGGTTTTGCGGGCTCCTGGAGGTCGGGGGGGGCCCTGGGGGTGGTTTGGGGGGCACTGGGGGGTTCCAGCCCGTGACCCCCCCCGTTTTTGACCCCCCCGCCCGAGCTGTTTCGGTCTCATCGACGCCCTCCTGAAGCCCAAGGGGGGGTGGGCGCTGGGCCCCCCCCGCTGCCCCCTCCCCCTGCCACCCCCGCGACGCCCTGCAGGTGAGGGACCCCCAAAAACCCCTCCCCGGACCCCAAATTCACCCCTGGGACCCCAAAAAACCCCCAAAACCTCTCCCCGGACCCCAAATTCAGCCCTGAGGCCTCAAAAAACCCCCCAAAACCCCTCCCCATGAACCCCAAATCCACCCCTGGGACCCCCCAAAACCTCCCCAGGACCCCAGATCCACCCCGGGACCCCCAAATCCATCCCTTGGACCCCCAAAAACCCCCAAATCCATCCCTGGGACCCCCCAAAACCTCCCTCCAAACCCCAAATTCACCCCTCGGACCTCCAGAATCCTTCCACAGGACCCCTCAGGGATCGTTCCCCACGAAAAAGTGCGGGAAACGTGAGGGGAGAAAAAGGGCGGGAAACGTGAGGGGAGAAAAAGGGCGGGAAACGTGAGGGGAGAAAAAGGGCGGGATCAAGTGGAGGGGATCAATGGAATTTTGGGGGGGGTCAGCGACGCTGAGGAAGGATCAATGGAATATTGGGGGGGCATCAATGACATTGGGGGGGTCAGTGACACTCGGGTGGGGATCAATGATGCTGTGGGGGGGTCGATATCAGCTCGGGGGGAGGCCATGGGTTTTTGGGGGGCCGCAACGCAGGCGGCCGTGCTGGGTTTGGAGCGGGGGGGCCCCTTCAACCTCTGGAGGGGCCCTGGCTGTCCCTGGGGGTCCCTGGCTGTCCCCTAGGTGTCCCTGGGGTGCCCTGGCTGTCCCCTAGGTGTCCTTGGGGTGCCTTGCTGTCCCCAAGGCGTCCCTGGGGTGCCCTGGCTGTCCCCTAGGTGTCCCTGGGGGTGCCCTGGCTGTCCCTGGGGGTCCCTGGCTGTCCCATAGGTGTCCCTAGGGGTGCCTTGTCTGTCCCTGGGAGGGCCCTGGGGGTACCCTGGTGTCCCTGGGAGGGCCCTGGCTGTCCCCTAAGTGTCCCTGGGGGTGCTCTGGTGTCCCTGGGGATGCCCTGGCTGTCCCTTAGGTCTCCCTGGGGGTGCCCTGCCTTTCCCTTGGGGGGCCCTGGCTGTCCCAGGGACACCCTGGCTGTCCCCTAGGTGTCCCTGGGTGTGCCTTGTCTGTCCTTGGGGGTGCCTTGTCTGTCCCTGGGGGGGCCGTGGCTGTCCCCTAGGTGACCCTGGGGGTTCCCTGGGTGTCCCTGTGGGGGCCCTGACTGTCCCTGGGGTGCCTTGCTGTCCCCTAGGTATCCCTAGGGTGCCCTGGCTGTCCCCTAGGTGTCCCTGGGGGTACTCTGGCTGTCCCCTAGGTGTCCCTGGGGGTGCCCTGGCTGTCCCTGAGGGTGCCGAGGCTGTCCCCTAGTTGTCCCTGGGGGTTCCCTGGGTGTCCCTGTGGGGGCTCTGGCTGTCCCTGGGGTACCCTGGCTGTTCCATAGGTGTCACTGGGGGTGCTCTGGAGTCACTGGGGTGCCCTGGCTGTCCCTTAGGTCTCCCTGGGGGTGCCCCGGCTGTCCCTTGGGGGGCCCTGGCTGTCCCTGGGGGGCCCTGGCTATACCCTAGGTGTCCCTGGGGGTGCCCTGGCTGTACCCTACGTGTCTCTGGGGGTGCCTTGTCTGTCCCTTGGGGGGCCCTGGCTGTCCCTGGGGGTGCTCTGGCTGTCCTTTAGGTGTCCCTGGGGGTACCCTGGCTGTCCCCTAGGTGTCCCTGGGGGTGCCCTGGGTGTCCCTGTCGGGGCCCTGGCTGTCCCCTAGGTGTCCCTGGGGGTGCCCTGGCTGTCCCTGGGGGGGCCGTGGCTGTCCCCTCGGTGTCCCTGGGGGTTCCCTGGGTGTCCCATCGGGGGCCCTGGCTGTCCCCTAGGTGTCCCTGTGGGGGCCCTGGCTGACCCTGGGGTGCCCTGGCTGTCCCTTAGGTCTCCCTGGGGGTGCCCTGGCTGTCCCTTGGGGGGCCCTGGCTGTCCCCTAGGTGTCCCAGGGCTGCCCTGGCTGTCCCTTAGGTGTCCCTGGGGGTGCCCTGGCTGTCCCCTAGGTGTCCCTGGGGGTGTGCTGGCTGTCCCTTGGGGCGCCGTAGCTGTCCACTTGGTGTCCCTGGGGGTGCCCTGGCTGTACCCTACGTGTCCCTGGGGGTGCCTTGTTTGTCCCTTGGGGGGCCCTGGCTGTCCCTGGGGGTGCCCTGGCTGTCCTTTAGGTGTCCCTGGGGGTGCCCTGGCTGTCCCCTAGGTGTCCCTGGGGGTGCCCTGGGTGTCCCCTAGGTGTCCCTGGGGGTGCCCTGGGTGTCCCTGTCGGGGCCCTGGCTGTCCCCTCGGTGTCCCTGGGGGTTCCCTGGCTGTCCCTGGGGGGGCCGTGGCTGTCCCCTCGGTGTCCCTGGGGGTTCCCTGGGTGTCCCATCGGGGGCCCTGGCTGTCCCCTAGGTGTCCCTGTGGGGGCCCTGGCTGACCCTGGGGTGCCCTGGCTGTCCCCTAGGTGTCCCAGGGCTGCCCTGACTGTCCCCTAGGTGTTCCTCGGGGTGCCCTGGCTGTCCCTGGGGTGCCCTTGCTGTCCCCTAAGTGTCTTTGGGGCTGCCCTGGCTGTCCCCTACGTGTCCCTGGGGGTGCCCTGGCTGTCCCTTAGGTGTCCCTGGGGATGCCCTGGCTGTCCCTGGGGTGCCCTTGCTGTCCCCTAGGTGTCTCTGGGAGTGCCCTGGCTGTCCCTCAGAGTTCCCTGGGGATGCCCTGGCTGTCCCCAAGTGTCCCTGAGGGTGCCCTGGCTGTCCCTGGGGCACCCTGGCTATCCCCTAGGTGTCCCTTGGTGTGCCCTGGGTGTCCCTGGGGGTGCCCTGGCTGTCCCTTATGTGTTTCTGGGGGTGCTCAGGCTGTCCACTCGCTGTCCCTGGGGGTGCCCTGGCTGTCCCCTAGGTGTCCCTGGGGGGGGCCTGACTGTCCCTGGGATGCCCTGGCTGTCTCATAGGTGTCCCTGGGGGTGCTCTGGTGTCACTGGGATGCCCTGGCTGTCCTCTGGGGGGCCCTGGCTGTATCTGGGGGTGCCCTGGCTGTCCCCTAGGTGTCCGTGGGGGTGCCCTGGGTGTTTCTGGGGGTCCCCTGGCTGTCCCATAGGTGTCCCTGGGGATGCCCTGGCTGACCCCTAGGTGTCACTGGGGGTGCCATGGCTGTCCCTTAGGTGTCCCTGGGGGTGCCCTGGCTGTCCCTTAGGTGTCTCTGGGGTGCCCTGGCTGTCCCCTAGGTGTCCCTGCCTCGCCCGGATCCTCGACTCCGCCTCTGGCGCCATGGTGACACCCCTCCCAGTCTGGACCAGTGTGGCCACACCCCCTCCCCTGGGGCCAATAGACCCATCCCAGTATAGACCAGTAAGGCACCTTGTGCCCACCATCGACCCCCACACACCTGCCAGTTCATCCCAGTCCACTCCCCGTCCATCCCAGTTCTCTCTGATCACCCTCCCAGTGCTCCCAGTCCATCCCAGTCCCGCAGGTGCTGGTGCTTGTGGCTTGATCAGCTGGTGCCTGTCTGCAACGTGGAGCGGGTCAAATGAGGCCTCAGGGGGAGGGGGGGGGCGGATTTTGGGGGGATCCTGGGGGTCCCGAGTTGTCCTGGAGGGGTTTGGGGGGTTTTGGGGGGCCTGGGGGGAGTCCTGGGGGCTGCTTTGGGTGTTTTTGGGGGATCTTCGGGAGGTTTGGGCGGCCCATTTGAGGCATCAAAGGAACCTGAGGAGGGTTTTGCGGGCTCCTGGAGGTCGGGGGGGGCCCTGGGGGTGGTTTGGGGGGCACTGGGGGGTTCCAGCCCGTGTCCCCCCCCGGTTTTTGACCCCCCCCCCCCGAGCTGTTTCGGTCTCATCGACGCCCTCCTGAAGCCCAAGGGGGGGTGGGCGCTGGGCCCCCCCCCGCTGCCCCCTCCCCCTGCCACCCCCGCGACGCCCTGCAGGTGAGGGACCCCCAAAAACCCCTCCCCAGACCCCAAATTCACCCCTGGGTCCCCAAAAAACCCCCAAAACCTCTCCCCGGACCCCAAATTCACCCCTGAGGCCCCAAAAAACCCCCAAACCCCTCCCCATGAACCCCAAATCCACCCCTGGGACCCCCCAAAACCTCCCCAGGACCCCAGATCCACCCCGGGACCCCCAAATCCATCCCTTGGACCCCCAAAAACCCCCAAATCCATCCCTGGGACCCCCCAAAACCTCCCTCCAAACCCCAAATTCACCCCTCGGACCTCCAGAATCCTTCCACAGGACCCCTCAGGGGTGGTTCCCCACGAAAAAGGGCGGGAAACGTGAGGGGAGAAAAAGGGCGGGATCAAGTGGAGGGGATCAATGGAATTTTGGGGGGGGTCAGCGACGCTGAGGGAAGATCAATGGAATATTGGGGGGGCATCAATGACATTGGGGGGGGTCAGTGACACTCGGGTGGGGATCAATGATGCTGTGGGGGGGCCGATATCAGAGGTTATCAGAGGAAATCGCCGCCGCCGTCCTCCCGTGCCCAGAGCCCCGCCAGGACTCCAGCGCAGCTCCGGCTGCAGGCGGAGCAGGAGCGGCTCCTGCCGCCCGCAGCGATCCCGGTCCCGATCCCGACCGCAACGCCAGCCCGGTCCTCAGGCCCCGAGACCCACAGCCCGCCCGCCGAGGGGGGGCCGCACCGCTCGGGAGCCGCAGCCGACACTGACAGGACCCGAACCAGAACGGCCGGTCCCATTTCCGGCCCCGCCTGGCTCCGCGCAGGGCCGCGAGCAACCTCGGCTCGGCTCAGCTGTGAGGGGCGGGGCGGGGCCGCGGGCGATGGTCCCGCCCCCATCCCGGGCAGCGCGGGGCGCCGGGGCGGGCTCGGGGCGGAGGCGGGGCGGGCTCGGGGCGGAGTCGGGGTGGAGCCGGGGCGGGCTCGGGGCGGAGCCGGGGCGGGCTCGGGACAGAGCCGGGGCGGGCTTTGGGCGGAGCCGGGGCGGAGCCGGGGCGGGCTTTGGGCGGAGCCGGGGCGGGCTCGGGGCGGAGCCGGGGCGGGCTCGGGGCGGAGCAGGGGCGGAGCCGGGGCGGGCTCTGGGCGGAGCCGGGGCGGGCTCGGGGCGGAGCCGGGGCGGGCTCGGGGCGGAGCCGGGGCGGGCTCGGGGTGGAGCAGGGGCGGAGCCGGGGCGGGGTCGGGGCGGAGCCGGGGCGGAGCCGGGGCTCTGTGAGGCGGGGCCCGGAGGCAGCCGGGGCCGGGCAGTACCGGGGGCGCGGCTTCAGGGGCGCGGGGCGGGTCCCAAGTGCACGGCGCCGGGACCCCACCGGGGCGTTCCACACCGAGCCCATAGAGCAGCAGCTACTTCCGCCACCCTTTTGAATCCCCGCGATTGGCGGGCTCGCTGAGGCATCGGCAGTGCTGATTGGACAGCGGGCCCTGGGAACCGCCCCCGCCCCCCGGCCCGCGCTGAGGGCCCGGGGCCTCCGCCCTCAGACCGGCTCCGGCTCCAACCCGGCCCGGGCTCTGCTCCGGTCCCCCCGGCCCGCCCTGAGGGCCCGGGGGCTCTGCCCCGAGACCGGCCTCGCCCCTCCCCGCCTCGCCTCGTAGTAGATTTCTGTTTGGTTTGTGGGAAGAAACAGTTGTGAGAAGTGAGATTTGTGCTGGAGAGCTGCTGCTGGGAAGAAAGGATGGAGTAAATCTGCTCCGAGGATGTGTGATGAAGAATTCAGGGTAAGGGTTGGGCAATATTTATAAACTGTCTCCATATTTCCCTGTATCTCTGGGTGTTTGGATTTAGCCTGGGATTGTCAGCTAAGTTATAAACAAACCAACCCGGCTACTGAACTCCCAATGAACGTTTGGAACCCTTGCACAGAAAGACAAGTTAGCAACGATTCCAAAGGAAAAATTGTAAATGGAGGGTAACGATTGCGGGGGGATTTCCTTGGGGATTATGACCCTCACACATACGGAATTTAGGAGGTGGAATCCCAGTTTCAGCCTTGGGCACGTGCAGGAGAAGAGGGGTCGTTATCCCTATCAAGGAAAGCCCGGTGCCCCAGCGCGTCAGGTGCGGACAACGAATTCTCCGGGGATGAGCACAAGTCCCCTCTTCCCCTGCCCCGACACTCGGACTGGCAGCAGCTGCAGGTGAGAGCTGTCACAGGATGGTGAGGGGACAGAGCAGCCCCAGGTGTGACCGTCAGGATGAGGAGGGCAGCAGAGCCGCCACAAGTGTAAGCTGTAAAGGATAATGAGGGGCCGGTTCTAGCCGGGGGCGGTTTAATAGAGGAGCCCGAGTTCACTTTGGCATCGGGCCGTGAGGAGCTCAGCGTGGTTTCTGCGGTGGTGGGAAAGCTTCTTACAGCGCCTGCAGGAGCACGTGGGTGTGGGGGGTTTCTTTGTGCCGGACAGCAGTAGCAGGTAAGCCAGCATGGGTTTGTAGGGGATATTTTTTTTTTCTTTGCAGCTTTGTCTTACTAATTTCTCTGTGGTGCTCCCAGGAAATAAAAGGAGTTATGGAGAGAAAAGGAGTTCAAATTCAGTGAAGAAACTCTTCTTCTGTGGTTGTCAGTATTCAAACTGAAGAAAACTTTCCACCTGGATTTTTAATGAGTTGTGGTATTTCTATGTGGTTTTTATTAAGTATTATGCTCTTGGGTGGCGTGTAGTGTTTTGTCTGATTTTTGATGTTATGTGTAATTTGGTTTTTGAGTGAGGATAACTTTGTTGGAGGGGTTGTTTGTATTTGAGGTAGAATTAATTTAAGTAGCTTTTTTTGCTAGACTTCTGATACGTGGTATTGGGGTTTTGTGTGTGATATGTAGGGATTCAAGTTGGGTAGGGCTATTTTTTCTGTTTAGTGGCTTTGAATGATTTATTGTGTAGCTTTATCTTGTTTGTAGATGGTGTATGGTGAGAGATATGGTTTCTTTTTCGTGTTAGGTTTTGTAGTTTACATGTCGGTCAGAGTATTTTTGAACTGAGTTTTGTTGAATTGTTTTTGGTGAGATACAGTGTTTTTTGAGGGTGTGTTTTCTAAGGTTTACAATGGTGTAATTGGCTGTAGTGTGAGATGTAAAGGAGGTTTTTATTTATTTGGTGGTGGTTTTTATTATGGTGAGTGTGTAGTATTTGTTTTGATGGGTTTGGGGTAGTGTGATGTAGCTAATTTATTAGGGTTTTCTAATATTTATAATTCAATTATTGTTTATTGTATTACAGGGATTTATTTATTTAGCTTGTTTGGTTTTAGTGTGTGTTCTATAATTATGGAAAATTTGGGAGATGCTGTTTATAGTTGAATGGATCTTTTAGTTTTAGGATTGAGGGGGTTGCAGGTATATATTTTGAAGGTTTTTTGAGGGGATTGGACATGGGGGTTATTTTTATTATATTTGGTAGTTGGACTTATAGTAATAAGAGTTGGCTTTTTTTGCTGCATTATTTTTTGTTTTTTTCTTTTCTAGTATTCATGTATTTGTGTGGTCAGGGTAGTGGTGTTTCTGGTGCAGCTGTAAGCCTCCATTATTGTTTGTGTGTTTTAGGTGGTCCACTGGTATTACAGGGAGACCCCCTCACTGACCGGCCAACAGATCTGCTGAGATTGTACATCAGCATTTGGTTTTCTCTATGGTACCTGACTAAGAGACAGCAGTCTGGTGACAGCAAGGAATTCCCAGAGGTGGAGCTGGATCTCAGCAGTCAAGCTGACGTGGGCAAGGTGAGCAGTGACTGGTGGACAGAAGCAGTTGCTATTGTTCAAGTCTCACTTGCTGGTGCAACTCTAAGCATTCACTGTTCTTTTTTTTTTTTACTTTAGGTTGTCCCCTTGCCAGATGTGCTGGCCCCAGAGGCCAGATGGGTGCAGCATTAAGGTATACTTGTGGCATGCTTCAGTCAGACTGGGGAGGTTGCTGTTTCACAGTAACTCAGCATGATTTTTTGCTTCTTTTGTTTCTTTGCAGGTGCCACTGCTGTCCCAGGCGTGCTAAGGAATAGAGAGAGCCGGTGAGTTGCCCTTTAGGCAGGGTGACCCATAGGTGAGCGATGTGCTCAGCATTTACTTTTTCCTTTTGCTGGGTCCACTCCTGTCAGCCTCTGGAGCGGAGTGAAGATCTGAGGGGGAGCTGGGGCAGCGGTGCAGAGGAGCCCTGGGGATTACTCTTCTGGAGGGGGATAGTCACATTTCCTGTTTTGTGATCCTAGGTAGCGCGAGGAGGTGCGGAGACAAAGTCTGGATATGGCAGCCCCAAAGCGGATGCTGAGAACACGTCGACGTCTGCGGTGCCGACATGTTCATTTCTGTCGAGGACGGACGTTCCACTCGTGTTCCAAAAGCTAAGTGTTGGGGCTGGTGGTCAGGAGAAGGGAAAAAACCTTTTCAGTCCCGGGAGGTGATTTAAAGTTACCTTAGAAGAGAAGGCCCTAGTGGGGTGGTCCCTTCAAAAGTAAAGGGTGAGGGTTTCTCCTCAGCATCACCAGAGCCTTTGCTGGGCGGGGCAGTTCTGACCCATCTCCATGTTCTAGGGAGCTTCACATTATTGGCCTTCTTTTAGAGTCCACAGGGTTAGGCTGCAGCAGGGGATTCCTGGCCCAGGAGTGTCCTGATTAGGAGCAATGCCAGTTGCAAGGCGTAGGGTTAGTAGGGTTCAGCAGGGGGAGTTTACAGTGGCACACAGAGGCTGAAGGAGGGCTTGAGAAGTAAAGGACTCGAGGTCTAGAGAACACACAGTGAAAATCGGGGGTACAGCCTAGGATACAAGTCAGAGTACAGGCATCCCGGCCCTCACAGCGCTGCTGCCAACACCGTTTCCCTGAGAGCAGGTGCCGGCAGCAATCCTAACGCAAGACAAGGCCAGAAGTCCTGAGAGGTGCAGGCAGTAACCCTAAGCTAGGGCCAGGCAGGAAGTGACCGTGGTGGGGCAGAGTCCACAGGGTTGAGGTTCACCGGGGATGTCCACCCTGCGTTCCTGTCCTGCTCTAACCGGGGATGCTCACAGCCCTAATGGAGGCCACGGTGGGTGGGCTCGGTGCCAGTAACGCCTCTAAGGCTTTGGCGCTGCGAGCGTCGGCCTCCGAGCTCAGCTGAAGCACGCACGGGGCCCGAGGACCCGGTGCTGCTTAAGAGACGGTGAGTAGCAGAGCTGCTGGTTTTTGGCTGATGTGCAGCTAAGATTATGCTTTGATATTTGGTTTTCTTTATTGTAGCTGACTATGAGACAGCAGCCCAGTGACAGGAGGAATTTCCCTGAAGGAGAGGCGGCCCTCTTTGGGGCCCAGCGTGGATTCACCTCCCCAGACGTCTGAGAGATAAGTGGAGGGCTCGGAACTAGGGAGGGGATGAAAGTGGGGTACCAGGGCAGGGATCACTGGGAGGGATTTTTTGAGTCGGGTTTGGAGCTGGGGATGTCCCAGATGTGACCCCTTAGGCTACATGAAGGGAAAGTCTCATTTTTCATGTCAGTGCTGAGGTGTGCAGGGCAGAGCAGTCCTGGTGTGTGTTGTGTCACTTGTCTCTTGTGCACTCTGTCTGTTTGGTGTCTTGTCTTTTCCTTTAGTCCTTTCAGGGGCCTGTCAAAACCCCTGGCATCAGTCTTAGCATTTCTGATCTCTGTGCTCCTCAGCCAGGTGCCTTTGTCTCAGCTGCTCGGACACTCATCAGAATCCATCTCTCTTCGCAAGCATCCAGTCCGATGCCTTTTCAGGTCTTGTTCTGAGCTGTACTGACAGCCGTGCACCGCCCTGATCCATTCCGGCGGGTTAGGTCTTGTGAGAATGCAAAGACAGGTGGAGGATTCTGACCGTAGGATTCTCGGGCATCCATCTCTGCGTCTCTTGGGATAAGTCATCCCGATGGCATCTTGTTCCTGCAGGGTTCTCTGAGCCTGGCCAGCTCACCTTCCATCTTACCTCGGTCATCTCATTCCGAGTTCTCTGGACCCTCAGGGTCATTCTTCTTGCCCAGAGTTTTCTGTCCCTGTTGCGTCCCCTCGTTTGTCCTGTGCTGTGTCACGGGTGTTGGTGTGTGTTTGGCCCGGAGCTGCTCTGCCTTGCTGCTCAGTCTGGGTGTAGGGGTACGAGGGTAATAGTCCTGGGGGCTTGAAATTTGTGATGTGGGGTGTGGTTAGACTGTAGAGGGTATTCCTAGATTGCCACAAGATGTGTGGAGCTGTCAAGGTATCCTGCAGCACTCTGACTTTTGTCCTGACTCTGTTTCAGATGCAGAGAGATGAAATCTGTGGCAGAGCCCCCCAGTCTGGGTGAGGGGCTCCCCTGAGAAGGTCAGTCCCTGTTTCTGTTTGCAGGGGAGGTGTAAATGATGGCTGTGTTACAGCTCTGTTCTTTGTCTTTATTTTTAGGTGGTGAAGCCGGATCTCAGCAGTCAAGCTGACGTGGGCGAGGTGAGCAGTGACGGGTGGACAGAAGCCGTTGCTATTGTTCAAGCCTCACTCGCTGGTGCAACTCTAAGCCTCCGTTATTGTGCGTTTTAGGGAGTCCACTCGCAGGAGGCCGAGCTCCCCTCTCACCAACGGGACGACAGACCCGCGTCACCTCACCCGTGAGCCCTCCGGGAGCATTCCAGGAGTCTGTGATGGAGCCTTGATCTTCTCCTTGTGAAGGCCCCATCCAGGTAGGCTTGGATAACGGCCGAGGAGTTGAGGTGAGTCAGGGAGGAGAAGGAGGAGGAGGGAGGGTCCCCTCAAGTTCCAGCGCTGCCACGTCACCTTGTCTGCTCTTTACCCAGGCAGACCCTGCGACGCCGGCGTTGGCCTCTGAGCGCAGCTGAAGCGCGGGGCCGAGGACACAGGCAAGCTTAGGAGACAGTGAGTAGCAGAATTGTCGGGGTTTGGGTGATGGGCTGCTAAGATCACGCATTCATGTTTGGTTTTCTTTGTTGTAGCTGACTAAGAGACAACAGCCCAGCGACAGCAGGAATTTTCCTGAGGCAGAGGCGGCCTTCTTTGGACCTGGCAGGGATTTGCCTCCCTGGATGCCTGAGAGATAAGTGGAGGGTGATGGCTCACAGAGGGGATGAAAGCAGGATGCCAGGGCAGGGATCACCGGGAGGGGTTTTTTAAGTCAGATTTGGAGTTGGGGGCACCAAGATGTGACCCCTTAGGCTACATGAAGGGAAAGTCTCATTTTTCATGTCAGTGCTGAGGTGTGCAGGGCAGAGCAGTCCTGGTGTGTGTTGTGTCACTTGTCTGTTGTGCACTCTGTCTGTTTGGTGTCTTGTCTTTTCCTTTAGTCCTTTCAGGGGCCTGTCAAAACCCCTGGCATCAGTCTTAGCATTTCTGATCTCTGTGCTCCTCAGCCGGGTGCCTTTGCCTCAGCTGCTCGGACACTCATCAGAATCCATCTCTCTTCACAAGCATCCAGTCCAATGCCTTTTCAGGACTTGTTCTGAGCTGTACTGACAGCCGTGCACCGCCCTGATCCATTCCGGCGGGTTAGGTCTTGTGAGAATGCAAAGACAGGTCAAGGATTCTGACCGTAGGATTCTCAGGCATCCATCTCTGTGTTTCTTGGGATAAGTCATCCCGATGGCATCTTGTTCCTGCAGGGTTCTCTGAGCCTGGCCAGCTCACCTTCCGTCTCACCTCGGTCATCTCATTCCAAGTTCTCTGGACCCTCAGGGTCATTCTTCTTGCCCAGAGTTTTCTGTCCCTGTTGCGTCCCCTCGTTTGTCCTGTGCTGTGTCACGGGTGTTGGTGTGTGTTTGGCCGGGAGCTGCTCTGCCTTGCTGCTCAGTCTGGGTGTAGGGGTACGAGGGTAATAGTGCCGGGGGCTTGAAATTTGTGATGTGGGGTGTGGTTAGACTGTAGAGGGTATTCCTAGATTGCCACAAGATGTGTGGAGCTGTCAAGGTATCCTGCAGCACTCTGACTGTTGTCCTGACTTTGTTTCAGATGCAGAGGGATGAAATCCGTGGCAGAGCCCCCCATCCTGGGTGAGGGGCTCCCCTGAGAAGATCGATCGCTATTCAAGGTGAGAGTCACACATTTCACATTTATTGGCACTCCAGTGCAGGCCACCTGCGTTTACAGCTTCAAACAAGTGAGTCCCTTGGTAATCCCCCTGGGCAGCAGCTGGAGCCTGCTCCGGGCTGGGCTGAGGGAGCAAACACTTGTGGCTGACACAGCTCCACACTGAGGGTACTTGGGAAAACACCTCCCTTGTCCTGGATTTTTTTTTTTTTTTTGAGCTTTTGACAAGGTTTTAATCATCACCTTGGTAAAAATAAATGGTAAGGACTGAAAACATGAGAGGCTGGCAGGTTATGCTCATGAATGAGAACTTTTTTTTTGAATAACTGTGCGGCCTATATCCTATTTTTGAGACTCTCTTTTTTGGCTGACTTTACTGTAAAAAATCTAATTTCAATTTAGCTGCCTCAATAATGAATTTATGGTACAAATATGTTCTAGCGGCAGGAGCTTAAAGTAGTAACACCAACATGCCACCTCTGGAATAAAGTCCTGTGTCTCCTCAGACCTACTGGTTTGCAGTAGAGTTTGTACACCTTTCGCTGCAGCTGTGGTTCTTAATAACTGGAAGTCCAGGGATTCTGGGCGATTCCCATAAGTTCTCCTGTTTTGTAGGAGCTGCACGGTGAGGTCAGCATTCTGAGGGAGGCCCTGGCACAGCTGCCAAGGGCAAGGAACGTGGAGCATCCCGGGGCTTCTCCCGCCCGAGTTTCTCCCGGAGCGTGCTGCGTGTCATGCCGGATGTTTAACCCGGGTTTGGGGTGTTCTCCTGCAGTCCCAGCTCTAACTGCTGCCCCCGAGCCCCGGCCTTGCTCTGTCCCAGCACTGAACCTGGCAGGTGGGTGTGCTTTTCCAGCCCTTGAATCCCACGGGCAATCCCAGATTCCCGGAGCTCCCCGAGGCACAGCCTGGCCTCCCTCCCTGGGAGCTGCATTTCAGTCTGCCTGGACCAAGGCCATCCTGTTTGAGACTTTATTCCTGTTGTTTTTCCTCTTGCAGGTTGTGGGCAAAAAGGAGAGAGCCAGTAGGAAGTGAAGCCACTGGAAGGCCTTATCCCAGTCCAAGGTTCCCACTTTTCTTTCTGACTCCTGGATAATTGCCTGGCCATAACTGGACAGAGACTGTCAGTTTGATTTCCTGCCTTTTCCAATAAATCCTTGCTTTCAGCTGGAGTGTATTCCTGGTGTCATCCCCCTCCTCGTCCGTGGATGTGTAAATAAAATTCCTGACTTGCCGAGTCCAATTTTGTTATTGCAGGAAGTGTGGTGCTTTTGTTCCACTGAAACTTCCCAACTCTGCTGAGAGTTTCCGATGTCAAATACAAGTAAGATTCGAGTTTCTTTGCATTGTTACTCCCACAAAACACAGATCATTCTTGGATAGGAGTAGCTGGACCTGTTGAATTTCCACTTCCCTTTAAACTTAGAGCAGAGGAAGCAGATTTAAATTTGTTGTTCCATGAACTTCCACCAACTTGATGACTGTTCCAAAAGTTTGCAGTATTAGAAATGCCTAAGCTTGTTTTCCAGGCAAGCTGGGATTTAGATGTTATTTCTTCCTTTTATTTGATGTTTTTTCTCTCTCTGATTCTAGTAAGAGAATATATTTTTTTTTCCAGTTTTCCATCCTAATTGGAGTTTTTGTACATTGTAGGGCACATTTCCAAGGAAATTTACCAAATTCATGTTGGTAAAGCAGGAGCTATTCAGCACCATGCTGCCACTTTTTTCCTTTCAACCCCTTAACAGGTCTCATTCTACCCATACACAGTATTACCAGCAATAACTTGGTGTCGAGTTGTATTTCAGAGGTAGCAATAAAACAAAGTTGACATTTTATTTTGTGCCTCTCTGAACCTCTTTGTTTATTAACAAAGAACTCCAAAACAAAGCAAACAGAAAAACAAAAACCAAAACAAAAGCCCCTACAAACACTGCCCCCCAAGAAAAAACAATGACAGAGAAAACATACCAACATTATTAAATAAAAATTAAATCTTTACCCCTTAGAAAACGAGGCTAATTTAATTTTAATTCATTGTGGTTCTGATGTGTTAGGTAAATGAATTCATATAGTTTAAAAAATAAACAAGTCAACACAAATTAAATAAATACAAAAATAGAAAAATATAAGTAACAAAAATAGAAATATAAAATACAGTTTTAAGGGGTGAGAAAATCTCTAGAAAAGCTAAAGCTTTTACAGTATCCCCTAAATAGGTGGTACTCTCTTAACTGCTGCAGAGCGTTGAAACAAGCCTAGAGAAGCTTCAGTGTGCACCAAAAGCAGCTGCTGCTATAGGAAACCGGTGTTGTTTTAAGACCTCCCCCTCCCAAGTTCCTTGCACTTTGTGTTCACAGAGAAGTCACACGAGTCCTGATATATTTTTCCTTTCTTCAAGGATGATGACAACAAGAAAAGTCAACTCTTTAATTTTTGCTTATCCCTAGCAAGCAAAGCCCGGTGCCCCAGTGTGTCGGTGCAAACAGTGAAATGTCTGCAGCAAGTTCCCTCTGCCCCGCCCTCACCCTCGGGCTGGCAGCAGCTGCAGGTGTGAGCTGTTAGGATAACGAGGGGACAGAGCAGCCGCAGGCGTGAGCTGTAAAGGATAATGAGGGGCAGGTGGCTCCTGCCCGAGCTGCTTACGCGGGGAGCCTCAGCTCAGTCTAGCGTGGAGCTGCCGGAGGGAGCAGCTTCTGCGAGGCTCTCTGGAGTGTCTTACGGGATGATGGCGAGCTCGTCTTACAGAGTTTGGGGGAACCCTCGGATATAGAGTATTGCTTCAGGAGATGCCGAGGGACAAACCTTTGTGCCGGGCAGCAGGAGCAGGTGAGCCGGTGTGGATTTGTAGGGGGGACTTTTCTCCTTTTCCCTTTCAATTTTGTCTTCCCAATCCTTCCCTGGCGTCCCTAGAAAAAAAAAAAAAGGGGGTTTTGAGGACAAAAGAGTTTAAATTGAGGAAAGAAACTCCTTTTATTGTCTGTGTTCAAACTGGGGGAATCCCCCTTCACCTGGGATTTTAATAAATAGTGGTACTTCTATGCGGTGCTTGTATTACTTTATTACTTATATGGTGCTTTTATTCAATATTGCATTCTTTGGTGGTACATAGTGTTTCATGTTATTTTTTGGTATTATTTATTGCCTGTAATTTGGTTTTTGAGCGAAGGTAACTGTATGGATGGGTTTGTTTGTATTTGAGGTAGAATTAATTTAAGTAGCTTTTTTTTTTTTTTTTTTTTTTTTAAATAGGCTTCTGATACGTGCGATTGGGGTTTTGTTTTTGTTTATTGTATGTAGGGATTCAGATTACCTAGGGCCAGCCTGGCCGGTGGAGGTTTTGTTAGATGCAATTTTAATATTTTTAAAAGTTTTTTTCTGTTTAGTTGTTTTAAGGTGGTTTTCAATAATTTTTTGTGTAGTTTTATTTTGTTTGTAGATGGTGTATGCTAAGGGATACGGTCTATTTATTTCATGGTAGGTTTCTTAGTTTACATGTCGATCAGATTGTTTTAGAACTGAGTTTTATTGTTGAAATATTTTTTTTTGGTGAGATATTGTATTTTTAAAGGAAATGTTTTCTAAGGTTTACAATGGTGGAAGTGGCTGTAGTGTGAGGTATAGGGGAGGTTATTTATTTAGCGGTGGCTTTTATCATGGTGAGTATGTAGTGTTTGTTTTGGTGGGTTGAGGTAGTGGAATGTAGGTAATTTTTTTGTGTTTCCTAATATTTGTAATTGGACTATTGTTTATTATAGTATAGGGGTTAATTTATTTGGCTTGTTTGATTGCAGTATATGTTTTATACTTATGGATCATTTGAAAGGTATTGTTTATAGTTACATTGATTTTTTTGGTTTTGTGTGTATTTATAAGTGGTATTTTTGTTTTGATGGTTTGAGGTTTATGGGTTTCTTGAGTTAGGAATTATTTGTTTTGGTGTTTTTAATTGAAGTTTATTTGTGACTTCTTTGTTGTGTAGTTTGATTTGTTTGTTGCTGTCGAGGTTTAGGGTAAATTTGGGAGGAAACTTTTGAATGGGGTTCTTCTGGAAAGTAAACCTAAACAGTCTCATTCTTTTAAACTGCTTTTGCAAAGAACTTCTTTGGAGAAAAGTGGGAAAACCTATTTATTTAACAAACAAAGTGGTCACAAGCATAAAGAATGAATAATATGAAATAATAAAACTTTTTGTTGTTTTGAAGCGAGATGGTAACTTCAGAAAGTCTTTGCTGTGGGCTGTAGCTGAGCTCTTTTGGTCTCTTATCAGCTGTTCTGGTGTTGATAAAATGCTCAGGTGCAGGCCCTGTGGGCTGCAGGTGCCAGCTCTCGGCGCTGCTCTGGGTTTTTCAGTCTGCAGCAGGTTTAAACAGTCCTAAGAAAAAGGAAAACAAATAGCGAGGGAACTTCTCTGCCCTAACTAGCTGAAACCAAGAGCAAAGCACATCTTTGTGCTGCAGTCTGTCTGTGCTTGAGCTGAATATACGAGAGAGGGTATTCAGAGGAGTGAAAGTCGTTTTCTTAAAACAAGCTGCAACCATTTTCTTTCCTTGCTTAGCTCTCAAAATCAGTCTTAAAGGTCCAGAACAAGCGACTGGGGACACAAGCGGCATAAAGTCACCCTAGGGCATTCTATGTCTTATCCCCATATCATAAACTTATCAAAACAAATTGAATTCTAACTCTAGGAACACATATATTCCACACACTTATGTCTTTATAGAAGCAACATACAGCTGTATACAGACAATGGTAGCGATAGTTAATAAACAGTGATGCTTACAGATGGTTCTTACTTAACAGTTAGATTTTCTGGACGTTCACATCCGTGTTGTTTCTTTTTTCTGTGCTGTTCACTATGTGCAACTCGGTTGCAGTCATTTGGCAGTCTAAGGGGAGCCAAGGTTGCAGCTACTGACAGCTTGGACCTGGGAGTAAAGTGCAGCAGTGTTCAGAATTGCAAGTGGCAGAAGCCCACTCCCGGGCACAGAGCTCTGTGCAGGAACGGTGGGTGTCTTCTGTGGGAAGCTATACTCACCGACTAAGTTCCTGATGTCAGTTTGCAGAAGGTGTTTGGCAGTCTAAGGGCAGCTAGGGTTTCAGCTTCTGGCAGCTTGGTTCTGGGAGTAATGTGCACTGTTCAGAATTCTAAGTGGCAGAAGCCCACTCCCGAACACAGAGCTCTGTGCAGGAACGGTGGGTCTTTTCTGTGGGAACCTAAACTAACCCCAGCAGGCTCCTGATGTCAGTTTATGGGATGGATTTGGCACTCCAAGGACAGTTAGGGTTCCAGGATCTGGGAGCTTGGATCTGGCAGATGTCCTGTGCTGAACTTAATTTTATCAGGTAGCAGCCCACTCCAGGGCAGAGAGCTCTGTGTAGGAACAATGGGTCTCTTCTGTGGGAAGCTAAACTCACCCCTCCAAGTTCCTGATGTCATTTTGCAGGGGGTGTTTGGCAGTCTAAGGGCAGCTAGGGTTTCAGCTTCATGGCAGCTTGGTTGTGGGAGTAAGTACACTGTTCAGAATTCTAAGTGGCAGAAGCCCACTCCCAGGCACAGAGCTCTGTGCAGGAACATTGGCTCTCTTCTGTGGGAAGCTATACTCACCGACTAAGTTCCTAATGTCAGGTTGTAGGAGACATTGGGCACTCGCAGGACAGTTAGGGTTCGAGCTTTTGGATGCTTGGATCTGGCAGAAGTCCTGTGCAGAACTTATTTTTATCAGTTAGCAGCGCACTCCGTGGCCGAGAGTTCTGTGCAGGAACGGTGGGTCTTTTCTGTGGGAAGCTATACTCACCGACTAAGTTCCTAATGTCAGGTTGTAGGAGACATTGGGCACTCCAAGGACAGTTAGGGTTCCAGCTTCTGGGAGCTTGGATATGGGAGAAGTGCAGCAGTGTTCAGAATTCTAAGTGGCAGAAGCCCACTCCGGGGCACAGAGCTCTGTGTAGGAACGGTGGGTCTTTTCTGTGGGAAGCTAAACTCACCCCAGCAGGTTCCTGATGTCAGTTTGCAGGGGGTGTTTGGCAGTCTAAGGGCAGCTAGCGTTTCAGCTTCATGGCAGCTTGGTTGTGGGAGTAAGTACACTGTTCAGAATTCTAAGTGGCAGAAGCCCACTCCGGGACACAGAGCTCTGTGCAGGAACTGTGGCTCTCTTCTGTGGGAAGCTATTCTCACCGACTAAGTTCCTAATGTCAGGTTGTAGGAGACATTGGGCACTTGCAGGACACTTAGCGTTCCAGCTTCTGGGAGCTTGGATATGGGAGAAGTGCAGCAGTGTTCAGAATTGTAAGTGGCAGAAGCCCACTCCCGGGCACAGAGCTCTGTGCAGGAACAGTGGCTCTCTTCTGTGGGAAGCTATACTCACCCCCTAAGTTCCTAATGTCAGGTTGTAGGAGACATTGGGCACTCCAGGGACAGTTAGGGTTCCAGCTTCTGACAGCTTGGTTCTGGGAGTTATGTGCACTGTTCAGAATTCTAAGTGGCAGAAGCCCACTCCCGGGCACAGAGCTCTGTGCAGGAACGGTGGGTCTTTTCTGTGGGAAACTAAACTCACCCCTCCAAGTTCCTGATGTCAGTTTGCATGGGGTGCTTGGCAGTCTAAGGGCAGCTAGGGTTTCAGCTTCATGGCAGCTTGGTTGTGGGTGTAAGTACACTGTTCAGAATTCTAAGTGGCAGAAGCCCACTCCCGGGCACAGAGCTCTGTGCAGGAACATTGGCTCTCTTCTGTGGGAAGGTATACTCACCGACTAAGTTCCTAATGTCAGGCTGTAGGAGACATTGGGCACTCCAAGGACAGTTAGGGTTCCAGCTTCATGGCAGCTTGGTTCTGGGAGTAATGTGCACTGTTCAGAATTCTAAGTGGCAGAAGCCCACTCCGGGACACAGAGCTCTGTGTAGGAACGGTGGGTCTTTTCTGTGGGAAGCTAAACTCACCCCAGCAGGTTCCTGATGTCAGTTTGCAGGGGGTGTTTGGCAGTCTAAGGGCAGCTAGCGTTTCAGCTTCATGGCAGCTTGGTTGTGGGAGTAAGTACACTGTTCAGAATTCTAAGTGGCAGAAGCCCACTCCGGGACACAGAGCTCTGTGCAGGAACTGTGGCTCTCTTCTGTGGGAAGCTATTCTCACCGACTAAGTTCCTAATGTCAGGTTGTAGGAGACATTGGGCACTTGCAGGACACTTAGCGTTCCAGCTTCTGGGAGCTTGGATATGGGAGAAGTGCAGCAGTGTTCAGAATTGTAAGTGGCAGAAGCCCACTCCCGGGCACAGAGCTCTGTGCAGGAACAGTGGCTCTCTTCTGTGGGAAGCTATACTCACCCCCTAAGTTCCTAATGTCAGGTTGTAGGAGACATTGGGCACTCCAGGGACAGTTAGGGTTCCAGCTTCTGACAGCTTGGTTCTGGGAGTTATGTGCACTGTTCAGAATTCTAAGTGGCAGAAGCCCACTCCCGGGCACAGAGCTCTGTGCAGGAACGGTGGGTCTTTTCTGTGGGAAACTAAACTCACCCCTCCAAGTTCCTGATGTCAGTTTGCATGGGGTGCTTGGCAGTCTAAGGGCAGCTAGGGTTTCAGCTTCATGGCAGCTTGGTTGTGGGTGTAAGTACACTGTTCAGAATTCTAAGTGGCAGAAGCCCACTCCCGGGCACAGAGCTCTGTGCAGGAACATTGGCTCTCTTCTGTGGGAAGGTATACTCACCGACTAAGTTCCTAATGTCAGGCTGTAGGAGACATTGGGCACTCCAAGGACAGTTAGGGTTCCAGCTTCATGGCAGCTTGGTTCTGGGAGTAATGTGCACTGTTCAGAATTCTAAGTGGCAGAAGCCCACTCCGGGACACAGAGCTCTGTGTAGGAACGGTGGGTCTTTTCTGTGGGAAGCTAAACTCACCCCAGCAGGTTCCTGATGTCAGTTTGCAGGGGGTGTTTGGCAGTCTAAGGGCAGCTAGCGTTTCAGCTTCATGGCAGCTTGGTTGTGGGAGTAATGTGCACTGTTCAGAATTCTAAGTGGCAGAAGCCCACTCCGGGACACAGAGCTCTGTGCAGGAACTGTGGGTCTTTTCTGTGGGAAACTAAACTCACCCCAGCAGGTTCCTGATGTCAGGCTGTAGGAGACATTTGGCACTCCAAGGACAGTAAGGGTTCCAGCTTTTGGATGCTTGGATCTGGCAGAAGTCCTGTGCTGAACTTATTTTTAGCAGTTCGCAGCCCACTCCGTGGCCGAGAGTTCTATGCAGGAACAGTGGGTCTTTTCTGTGGAAAGCTAAACTCACCCCTCCAAGTTTCTGATGTCAGTTTGCAGGGGATGTTTGGCAGTCTAAGGGCAGCTAGGGTTTCAGCTTCATGGCAGCTTGGTTGTGGGAGTAAGTACACTGTTCAGAATTCTAAGTGGCAGAAGCCCACTCCCGGGCACAGAGCTCTGTGCAGGAACAGCGGCTCTCTTCTGTGGGAAGCTATACTCACCGACTAAGTTCCTAATGTCAGGTTGTAGGAGACATTGGGCACTCCAAGGACAGTAAGGGTTCCCGCTTTTGAGAGCTTGGATATGGGAGAAGTGCAGCAGTGTTCAGAATTCTAAGTGGCAGAAGCCCACTCCCGGGCACAGAGCTCTGTGCAGGAACAGTGGCTCTCTTCTGTGGGAAGCTATGCTCACCGACTAAGTTCCTAATGTCAGGTTGTAGGAGACATTGGGCACTCCAAGGACAGTTAGGGTTCCAGCTCCTGGATGCTTGGATCTGGCAGAAGTCCTGTGCAGAACTTATTTTTTTCAGTTCGCAGCCCACTCCGTGGCCGAGAGTTCTGTGCAGGAACGGTGGGTCTTTTCTGTGGAAAGCTAAACTCACCCCTCCAAGTTCCTGATGTCAGTTTGCAGGGGGTGTTTGGCAGTCTAAGGGCAGCTAGGGTTTCAGCTTCATGGCAGCTTGGTTGTGGGAGTAAGTACACTGTTCAGAATTCTAAGTGGCAGAAGCCCACTCCTGGACACAGAGCTCTGTGCAGGAGCTGTGGGTCTCTTCTGTGGGAAGCTAAACTCACCCCCTGAAGTTCCTAATGTCAGGTTGTAGGAGACATTGGGCACTCGCAGGACAGTTAGGGTTCCAGCTTCTGGGAGCTTGGCTATGGGGGAAGTGCAGCAGTGTTCAGAATTCTAAGTGGCAGAAGCCCACTTCCGGGCACAGATCTCTGTGCAGGAACAGTGGCTCTCTTCTGTGGGAAGCTATACTCACCGACTAAGTTCCTAATGTAAGGTTTTAGGAGACATTGGGCACTCCAAGGACAGTTAGGGTTCCAGCTCCTGGATGCTTGGATTTGGCAGAAGTCCTGTGCTGAACTTATTTTTTTCAGTTCGCAGCCCACTCCGTGGCCGAGAGTTCTGTGCAGGAACGGTGGGTCTTTTCTGTGGAAAGCTATACTCACCGACTACGTTCCTAATGTCAGGTTGTAGGAGACATTGGGCACTCCAAGGACAGTTAGGGTTCCAGCTTCTGACAGCTTGGTTCTGGGAGTAATGTGCACTGTTCAGAATTCTAAGTCGCAGAAGCCCACTCCGGGACACCGAGCTCTGTGCAGGAACTGTGGGTCTTTTCTCTGGGAAACTAAACTCACCCCAGCAGGTTCCTGATGTCAGGCTGTAGGAGACATTTGGCACTCCAAGGCCAGTAAGGGTTCCAGCTTCTGGATGCTTGGATCTGGCAGAAGTCCTGTGCTGAACTTATTTTTATCAGTTAGCAGCGCACTCCGTGGCGGAGAGTTCTGTGCAGGAACGGTGGGTCTTTTCTGTGGAAAGCTAAACTCACCCCTCC
This sequence comes from Chamaea fasciata, assembly GCF_029207755.1. Lineage (NCBI taxonomy): Eukaryota > Metazoa > Chordata > Aves > Passeriformes > Sylviidae > Chamaea > Chamaea fasciata. The sequence continues at coordinate 67,353 of NW_027094320.1, forward strand.
AAGTTCCTGATGTCAGTTTGCAGGGGGTGTTTGGCAGTCTAAGGGCAGCTAGGGTTTCAGCTTCATGGCAGCTTGGTTGTGGGAGTGAGTACACTGTTCAGAATTCTAAGTGGCAGAAGCCCACTCCCGGGTACAGAGCTCTGTGCAGGAACAGTGGCTCTCTTCTGTGGGAAGCTATACTCACCGACTAAGTTCCTAATGTCAGGTTGTAGGAGACACTGGGCACTCGCAGGACAGTTAGGGTTCCAGCTTTTGGATGCTTGCATCTGGCAGAAGTCCTGTGCAGAACTTATTTTTTTCAGTTCACAGCCCACTCCGTGGCCGAGAGTTCTGTGCAGGAACGGTGGGTCTTTTCTGTGGAAAGCTAAACTCACCCCTCCAAATTCCTGATGTCAGTTTGCAGGGGGTGTTTGGCAGTCTAAGGGCAGCTAGGGTTTCAGCTTCATGGCAGCTTGGTTGTGGGAGTAAGTACACTGTTCACAATTCTAAGTGGCAGAAGCCCAGTCCCGGGCACAGAGCTCTGTGCAGGAACAGTGGCTCTCTTCTGTGGGAAGCTATACTCACCGACTAAGTTCCTAATGTCAGGTTGTTGGAGACATTGGGCACTCCAAGGACAGTTAGGGTTCCAGCTTCTGACAGCTTGGTTCTGGGAGTAATGTGCACTGTTCAGAATTCTAAGTGGCAGAAGCCCACTCCCGGGCACAGAGCTCTGTGCAGGAACTGTGGGTCTCTTCTGTGGGAAACTAAACTCCCCCCAGCAGGTTCCTGATGTCAGGCTGTAGGAGACATTTGGCACTCCAAAGTCAGTAAGGGTTCCAGCTTCTGGATGCTTGGATCTGGCAGAAGTCCTGTGCTGAACTTATTTTTATCAGTTAGCAGCCCACTCCGTGGCCGAGAGTTCTGTGCAGGAACTGTGGGTCTTTTCTGTGGGAAGCAAAACTCACCCCTCCAAGTTCATGATGTCAGTTTGCAGGGGGTGTTTGGCAGTCTAAGGGCAGCTAAGGTTTCAGCTTCATGGCAGCTTGGTTGTGGGAGTGAGTACACTGTTCAGAATTCTAAGTGGCAGAAGCCCACTCCCGGGCACAGAGCTCTGTGCAGGAACAGTGGCTCTCTTCTGTGGGAAGCTAAACTCACCGACTAAGTTCGTGATGTCAGGCTGTAGGAGACATTTGGCGCTCCAAGGCCAGTTAGGGTTCCAGATTCTGGATGCTTGGATCTGGCAGAAGTCCTGTGCTGAACTTATTTTTATCAGTTAGCAGCGCACTCCGTGGCCGAGAGTTCTGTGCAGGAACGGTGGGTCTTTTCTGTGGAAAGCTAAACTCACCCCTCCAAGTTCCTGATGTCAGTTTGCAGGGGGTGTTTGGCAGTCTAAGGGCAGCTAGGGTTTCAGCTTCATGGCAGCTTGGTTGTGGGTGTAAGTACACTGTTCAGAATTCTAAGTGGCAGAAGCCCACTCCCGGGTACAGAGCTCTGTGCAGGAACAGTGGCTCTCTTCTGTGGGAAGCTATGCTCACCGACTAAGTTCCTAATGTCAGGTTGTAGGAGACATTGGGCACTCGCAGGACAGTTAGGGTTCCAGCTTTTGGATGCTTGGATCTGGCAGAAGTCCTGTGCAGAACTTATTTTTTTCAGTTCGCAGCCCACTCCGTGGCCGAGAGTTCTGTGCAGGAACGGTGGGTCTTTTCTGTGGAAAGCTAAACTCACCCCTCCTAGTTCCTGATGTCAGTTTGCAGGGGGTGTTTGGCAGTCTAAGGGCAGCTAGGGTTTCAGCTTCATGGCAGCTTGGTTGTGGGAGTAAGTACACTGTTCAGAATTCTAAGTGGCAGAAGCCCACTCCGGGACACAGAGCTCTGTGCAGGAGCTGTGGGTCTCTTCTGTGGGAAGCTAAACTCACCCCCTGAAGTTCCTAATGTCAGGTTGTAGGAGACATTGGGCACTCGCAGGACAGTTAGGGTTCCAGCTTCTGGGAGCTTGGCTATGGGAGAAGTGCAGCAGTGTTCAGAATTCTAAGTGGCAGAAGCCCACTTCCGGGCACAGAACTCTGTGCAGGAACAGTGGCTCTCTTCTGTGGGAAGCTATACTCACCCCCTAAGTTCCTAATGGCAGGTTTTAGGAGACATTGGGCACTCCAAGGACAGTTAGCGTTCCAACTTCTTAGAGCTTGGTTCTGGGAGTAATGTGCACTGTTCAGAATTCTAAGTGGCAGAAGCCCACTCCCGGGCACAGAGCTCTGTGCAGGAACTGTGGGTCTTTTCTGTGGGAATCTAAACTCACCCCAGCAGGTTCCTGATGTCAGGCTGTAGGAGACATTTGGCACTCCAAGGACAGTTAGGGTTCCAGCTTCTGGATGCTTGGATCTGGCAGAAGTCCTGTGCTGAACTTATTTTTATCAGTTAGCAGCGCACTCCGTGGCCGAGAGTTCTGTGCAGGAACGGTGGGTCTTTTCTGTGGGAAGCTATACTCACCGACTAAGTTCCTAATGTCAGGTTGTAGGAGACATTGGGCACTCCAAGGACAGTTAGGGTTCCAGCTTCTGACAGCTTTGTTGTGGGAGTAATGTGCACTGTTAAGAATTCTAAGTGGCAGAAGCCCACTCCGGGGCACAGAGCTCTGTGCAGGAACGGTGGGTCTTTTCTGTGGAAAGCTAAACTCACCCCTCCAAGTTCCTGATGTCAGTTTGCAGGGGGTGTTTTGCAGTCTAAGGGCAGCTAGGGTTTCAGCTTCATGGCAGCTTGGTTGTGGGAGTAAGTACACTGTTCAGAATTCTAAGTGGCAGAAGCCCACTCCGGGGCACAGATCTCTGTGCAGGAACAGTGGCTCTCTTCTGTGGGAAGCTATACTCACCGACTGAGTTCCTAATGTCAGGTTGTAGGAGACACTGGGCACTCGCCGGACAGTTCGGGTTCCAGCTTTTGGATGCTTGGATCTGGCAGAAGTCCTGTGCAGAACTTATTTTTTTCAGTTCACAGCCCACTCCGTGGCCGAGAGTTCTGTGCAGGAACATTGGCTCTCTTCTGTGGGAAGCTAAACTCACCGACTAAGTTCGTGATGTCAGGCTGTAGGAGACATTTGGCGCTCCAAGGCCAGTTAGGGTTCCAGCTTCTGGATGATTGGATCTGGCAGAAGTCCTGTGCTGAACTTATTTTTATCAGTTAGCAGCGCACTCCGTGGCCGAGAGTTCTGTGCAGGAACATTGGCTCTCTTCTGTGGGAAGCTAAACTCACCCCTCCAAGTTCCTGATGTCAGTTTGCAGGGGGTGTTTGGCAGTCTAAGGGCAGCTAGGGTTTCAGCTTCATGGCAGCTTGGTTGTGGGAGTAAGTACACTGTTCAGAATTCTAAGTGGCAGAAGCCCACTCCCGGGCACAGAGCTCTGTGCAGGAACAGTGGCTCTCTTCTGTGGGAAGCTATACTCACCCCCTAAGTTACTAATGTCAGGTTGTAGGAGACATTGGGCACTCCAAGGACAGTTAGGGTTCCAGCTTCTGACAGCTTGGTTCTGGGAGTAATGTGCACTGTTCAGAATTCTAAGTGGCAGAAGCCCACTCCCGGGCACAGAGCTCTGTGCAGGAACTGTGGCTCTCTTCTGTGGGAAACTAAACTCCCCCCAGCAGGTTCCTGATGTCAGGCTGTAGGAGACATTTGGCGCTCCAAGGCCAGTTAGGGTTCCAGCTTCTGGATGCTTGGATCTGGCAGAAGTCCTGTGCTGAACTTATTTTTATCAGTTAGCAGCCCACTCCGTGGCCGAGAGTTCTGTGCAGGAACTGTGGGTCTTTTCTGTGGGAAGCAAAACTCACCCCTCCAAGTTCATGATGTCAGTTTGCAGGGGGTGTTTGGCAGTCTAAGGGCAGCTAGGGTTTCAGCTTCATGGCAGCTTGGTTGTGGCAGTAAGTACACTGTTCAGAATTCTAAGTGGCAGAAGCCCACTCCCGGGCACAGAGCTCTGTGCAGGAACAGTGGCTCTCTTCTGTGGGAAGCTATACTCACCGACTAAGTTCGTGATGTCAGGCTGTAGGAGACATTTGGCGCTCCAAGGCCAGTTAGGGTTCCAGCTTCTGGATGCTTGGATCTGGCAGAAGTCCTGTGCAGAACTTATTTTTTTCAGTTCGCAGCCCACTCCGTGGCCGAGAGTTCTGTGCAGGAACGGTGGGTCTTTTCTGTGGAAAGCTAAACTCACCCCTCCAAGTTCCTGATGTCAGTTTGCAGGGGGTGTTTGGCAGTCTAAGGGCAGCTAGGGTTTCAGCTTCATGGCAGCTTGGTTGTGGGAGTAAGTACACTGTTCAGAATTCTAAGTGGCAGAAGCCCACTCCCGGGCACAGAGCTCTGTGCAGGAACTGTGGCTCTCTTCTGTGGGAAGCTATACTCACCGACTAAGTTCGTGATGTCAGGCTGTAGGAGACATTTGGCGCTCCAAGGCCAGTTAGGGTTCCAGCTTCTGGATGCTTGGATCTGGCAGAAGTCCTGTGCTGAACTTATTTTTATCAGGTAGCAGCCCACTCCGTGGCCGAGAGTTCTGTGAAGGAACGGTGGGTCTTTTCTGTGGGAAGCTATACTCACCGACTACGTTCCTAATGTCAGGTTGTAGGAGACATTGGGCACTCCAAGGACAGTTAGGGTTTCAGCTTCTGACAGCTTGGTTCTGGGAGTAATGTGCACTGTTCAGAATTCTAAGTCGCAGAAGCCCACTCCGGGACACCGAGCTCTGTGCAGGAACTGTGGGTCTTTTCTGTGGGAAACTAAACTCACCCCAGCAGGTTCCTGATGTCAGGCTGTAGGAGACATTTGGCACTCCAAGGCCAGTAAGGGTTCCAGCTTCTGGATGCTTGGATCTGGCAGAAGTCCTGTGCAGAACTTATTTTTTTCAGTTCGCAGCCCACTCCGTGGCCGAGAGTTCTGTGCAGGAACGGTGGGTCTTTTCTGTGGAAAGCTAAATTCACCCCTCCAAGTTCATGATGTCAGTTTGCAGGGGGTGTTTGGCAGTCTAAGGGCAGCTAGGGTTTCAGCTTCATGGCAGCTTGGTTGTGGGAGTAAGTACACTGTTCAGAATTCTAAGTGGCAGAAATCCACTCCGGGACACAGAGCTCTGTGCAGGAACAGTGGCTGTCTTCTGTGGGAAGCTATACTCACCCCCTGAAGTTCCTAATGTCAGGTTGTAGGAGACATTGGGCACTCGCAGGACAGTTAGGGTTCCAGCTTCTGGGAGCTTGGCTATGGGAGAAGTGCAGCAGTGTTCAGAATTCTAAGTGGCAGAAGCCCACTCCCGGGCACAGAGCTCTGTGCAGGAACAGTGGCTCTCTTCTGTGGGAAGCTATACTCACCCCCTAAGTTCCTAATGGCAGGTTTTAGGAGACATTGGGCACTCCAAGGACAGTTAGCGTTCCAACTTCTTAGAGCTTGGTTCTGGGAGTAATGTGCACTGTTCAGAATTCTAAGTGGCAGAAGCCCACTCCCGGGCACAGAGCTCTGTGCAGGAACTGTGGGTCTTTTCTGTGGGAAACAAAACTCACCCCAGCAGGTTCCTGATGTCAGGCTGTAGGAGACATTTGGCGCTCCAAGGCCAGTTAGGGTTCCAGCTTCTGGATGCTTGGATCTGGCAGAAGTCCTGTGCTGAACTTATTTTTATCAGTTAGCAGCGCACTCCGTGGCCGAGAGTTCTGTGCAGGAACGGTGGGTCTTTTCTGTGGGAAGCTATACTCACCGACTAAGTTCCTAATGTCAGGTTGTAGGAGACATTGGGCACTCCAAGGACAGTTAGGGTTCCAGCTTCTGACAGCTTTGTTGTGGGAGTAATGTGCACTGTTAAGAATTCTAAGTGGCAGAAGCCCACTCCGGGGCACAGAGCTCTGTGTAGGAACTGTGGGTCTTTTCTGTGGAAAGCTAAACTCACCCCTCCAAGTTCCTGATGTCAGTTTGCAGGGGGTGTTTGGCAGTCTAAGGGCAGCTAGGGTTTCAGCTTCTGGATGCTTGGATCTGGCAGAAGTCCTGTGCTGAACTTATTTTTATCAGTTAGCAGCGCACTCCGTGGCCGAGAGTTCTGTGCAGGAACTGTGCATCTTTTCTGTGGGAAGCAAAACTCACCCCTCCAAGTTCCTGATGTCAGTTTGCAGGGGGTGTTTGGCAGTCTAAGGGCAGCTAGGGTTTCAGCTTCATGGCAGCTTGGTTGTGGGAGTAAGTACACTGTTCAGAATTCTAAGTGGCAGAAGCCCACTCCCGGGCACAGAGCTCTGTGCAGGAACAGCGGCTCTCTTCTGTGGGAAGTTATACTCACCGACTAAGTTCGTGATGTCAGGCTGTAGGAGACATTTGGCGCTCCAAGGCCAGTTAGGGTTCCAGCTTCTGGATGCTTGGATCTGGCAGAAGTCCTGTGCTGAACTTATTTTTATCAGGTAGCAGCCCACTCCGTGGCCGAGAGTTCTGTGAAGGAACGGTGGGTCTTTTCTGTGGGAAGCTATACTCACCGACTACGTTCCTAATGTCAGGTTGTAGGAGACATTGGGCACTCCAAGGACAGTTAGGGTTTCAGCTTCTGACAGCTTGGTTCTGGGAGTAATGTGCACTGTTCAGAATTCTAAGTCGCAGAAGCCCACTCCGGGACACCGAGCTCTGTGCAGGAACTGTGGGTCTTTTCTGTGGGAAACTAAACTCACCCCAGCAGGTTCCTGATGTCAGGCTGTAGGAGACATTTGGCACTCCAAGGCCAGTAAGGGTTCCAGCTTCTGGTGCTTGGATCTGGCAGAAGTCCTGTGCTGAACTTATTTTTATCAGTTAGCAGCGCACTCCGTGGCCGAGAGTTCTGTGCAGGAACGGTGGGTCTTTTCTGTGGAAAGCTAAACTCACCCCTCCAAGTTCCTGATGTCAGTTTGCAGGGGGTGTTTGGCAGTCTAAGGGCAGCTAGGGTTTCAGCTTCATGGCAGCTTGGTTGTGGGAGTAAGTACACTGTTCAGAATTCTAAGTGGCAGAAGCCCACTCCCGGGCACAGAGCTCTGTGCAGGAACAGTGGCTCTCTTCTGTGGGAAGGTATACTCACCGACTAAGTTCCTAATGTCAGGTTGTAGGAGACATTGGGCACTCCAAGGACAGTTAGGGTTCCAGCTTCTGACAGCTTGGTTCTGGGAGTAATGTGCACTGTTCAGAATTCTAAGTGGCAGAAGCCCACTCCCGGGCACAGAACTCTGTGCAGGAACTGTGGGTCTCTTCTGTGGGAAACTAAACTCCCCCCAGCAGGTTCCTGATGTCAGGCTGTAGGAGACATTTGGCACTCCAAAGCCAGTAAGGGTTCCAGCTTCTGGATGATTGGATCTGGCAGAAGTCCTGTGCTGAACTTATTTTTATCAGTTAGCAGCCCACTCCGTGGCCGAGAGTTCTGTGCAGGAACTGTGGGTCTTTTCTGTGGGAAGCAAAACTCACCCCTCCAAGTTCATGATGTCAGTTTGCAGGGGGTGTTTGGCAGTCTAAGGGCAGCTAGGGTTTCAGCTTCATGGCAGCTTGGTTGTGGGAGTAAGTACACTGTTCAGAATTCTAAGTGGCAGAAGCCCACTCCCGGGCACAGAGCTCTGTGCAGGAACAGTGGCTCTCTTCTGTGGGAAGCTATATTCACCGACTAAGTTCGTGATGTCAGGCTGTAGGAGACATTTGGCGCTCCAAGGCCAGTTAGGGTTCCAGCTTCTGGATGCTTGGATCTGGCAGAAGTCCTGTGCTGAACTTATTTTTATCAGTTAGCAGCGCACTCCGTGGCCGAGAGTTCTGTGCAGGAACGGGGGGTCTTTTCTGTGGAAAGCTAAACTCACCCCTCCAAGTTCCTGATATCAGTTTGCAGGGGGTGTTTGGCAGTCTAAGGGCAGCTAGGGTTTCAGCTTCATGGCAGCTTGGTTCTGGGAGTAAGTACACTGTTCAGAATTCTAAGTGGCAGAAGTCCACTTCGGGGCACAGAGCTCTGTGCAGGAACGGTGGATCTCTTCTGTGGGAAGTTAAAGTCACTCCTCCAAGTTCCTGATGTCGGTTTGCAGGAGGTGTTTGGCAGTCTAAGGGCAGCTAGGGTTTCAGCTTCATGGCAGCTTGGTTGTGGCAGTAAGTACACTGTTCAGAATTCTAAGTGGCAGAAGCCCACTCCCGGGCACAGAGCTCTGTGCAGGAACAGTGGCTCTCTTCTGTGGGAAGCTATACTCACCCCCTAAGTTCCTAATGTCAGGTTGTAGGAGACATTGGGCACTCCAAGGACAGTTAGGGTTCCAGCTTCTGACAGCTTGGTTCTGGGAGTAATGTGCACTGTTCAGAATTCTAAGTGGCAGAAGCCCACTCCCGGGCACAGAACTCTGTGCAGGAACTGTGGGTCTCTTCTGTGGGAAACTAAACTCCCCCCAGCAGGTTCCTGATGTCAGGCTGTAGGAGACATTTGGCACTCCAAAGCCAGTAAGGGTTCCAGCTTCTGGATGATTGGATCTGGCAGAAGTCCTGTGCTGAACTTATTTTTATCAGTTAGCAGCCCACTCCGTGGCCGAGAGTTCTGTGCAGGAACTGTGGGTCTTTTCTGTGGGAAGCAAAACTCACCCCTCCAAGTTCATGATGTCAGTTTGCAGGGGGTGTTTGGCAGTCTAAGGGCAGCTAGGGTTTCAGCTTCATGGCAGCTTGGTTGTGGGAGTAAGTACACTGTTCAGAATTCTAAGTGGCAGAAGCCCACTCCCGGGCACAGAGCTCTGTGCAGGAACAGTGGCTCTCTTCTGTGGGAAGCTATATTCACCGACTAAGTTCGTGATGTCAGGCTGTAGGAGACATTTGGCGCTCCAAGGCCAGTTAGGGTTCCAGCTTCTGGATGCTTGGATCTGGCAGAAGTCCTGTGCTGAACTTATTTTTATCAGTTAGCAGCGCACTCCGTGGCCGAGAGTTCTGTGCAGGAACGGGGGGTCTTTTCTGTGGAAAGCTAAACTCACCCCTCCAAGTTCCTGATGTCAGTTTGCAGGGGGTGTTTGGCAGTCTAAGGGCAGCTAGGGTTTCAGCTTCATGGCAGCTTGGTTGTGGGAGTAAGTACACTGTTCAGAATTCTAAGTGGCAGAAGCCCACTCCCGGGCACAGAGCCCTGTGCAGGAACAGTGGCTGTCTTCTGTGGGAAGCTATACTCACCGACTAAGTTCCTAATGTCAGGTTGTAGGAGACATTGGGCACTCGCAGGACAGTTAGGGTTCCAGCTTTTGGATGCTTGGATCTGGCAGAAGTCCTGTGCAGAACTTATTTTTTTCAGTTCACAGCCCACTCCGTGGCCGAGAGTTCTGTGCAGGAACGGTGGGTCTTTTCTGTGGAAAGCTAAACTCACCCCTCCAAATTCCTGATGTCAGTTTGCAGGGGGTGTTTGGCAGTCTAAGGGCAGCTAGGGTTTCAGCTTCATGGCAGCTTGGTTGTGGGAGTAAGTACACTGTTCAGAATTCTAAGTGGCAGAAGCCCACTCCCGGGCACAGAGCTCTGTGCAGGAACTGTGGCTCTCTTCTGTGGGAAGCTATACTCACCGACTAAGTTCGTGATGTCAGGCTGTAGGAGACATTTGGCGCTCCAAGGCCAGTTAGGGTTCCAGCTTCTGGATGCTTGGATCTGGCAGAAGTTCTGTGCTGAACTTATTTTTATCAGTTAGCAGCGCACTCCGTGGCCGAGAGTTCTGTGCAGGAACGGTGGGTCTTTTCTGTGGGAAGCTATACTCACCGACTAAGTTCCTAATGTCAGGTTGTAGGAGACATTGGGCACTCCAAGGACAGTTAGGGTTCCAGCTTCTGACAGCTTTGTTGTGGGAGTAATGTGCACTGTTAAGAATTCTAAGTGGCAGAAGCCCACTCCGGGGCACAGAGCTCTGTGTAGGAACTGTGGGTCTTTTCTGTGGAAAGCTAAACTCACCCCTCCAAGTTCCTGATGTCAGTTTGCAGGGGGTGTTTGGCAGTCTAAGGGCAGCTAGGGTTTCAGCTTCTGGATGCTTGGATCTGGCAGAAGTCCTGTGCTGAACTTATTTTTATCAGTTAGCAGCGCACTCCGTGGCCGAGAGTTCTGTGCAGGAACTGTGCATCTTTTCTGTGGGAAGCAAAACTCACCCCTCCAAGTTCCTGATGTCAGTTTGCAGGGGGTGTTTGGCAGTCTAAGGGCAGCTAGGGTTTCAGCTTCATGGCAGCTTGGTTGTGGGAGTAAGTACACTGTTCAGAATTCTAAGTGGCAGAAGCCCACTCCCGGGCACAGAGCTCTGTGCAGGAACAGCGGCTCTCTTCTGTGGGAAGTTATACTCACCGACTAAGTTCGTGATGTCAGGCTGTAGGAGACATTTGGCGCTCCAAGGCCAGTTAGGGTTCCAGCTTCTGGATGCTTGGATCTGGCAGAAGTCCTGTGCTGAACTTATTTTTATCAGTTAGCAGCGCACTCCGTGGCCGAGAGTTCTGTGAAGGAACGGTGGGTCTTTTCTGTGGGAAGCTATACTCACCGACTACGTTCCTAATGTCAGGTTGTAGGAGACATTGGGCACTCCAAGGACAGTTAGGGTTTCAGCTTCTGACAGCTTGGTTCTGGGAGTAATGTGCACTGTTCAGAATTCTAAGTCGCAGAAGCCCACTCCGGGACACCGAGCTCTGTGCAGGAACTGTGGGTCTTTTCTGTGGGAAACTAAACTCACCCCAGCAGGTTCCTGATGTCAGGCTGTAGGAGACATTTGGCACTCCAAGGCCAGTAAGGGTTCCAGCTTCTGGTGCTTGGATCTGGCAGAAGTCCTGTGCTGAACTTATTTTTATCAGTTAGCAGCGCACTCCGTGGCCGAGAGTTCTGTGCAGGAACGGTGGGTCTTTTCTGTGGAAAGCTAAACTCACCCCTCCAAGTTCCTGATGTCAGTTTGCAGGGGGTGTTTGGCAGTCTAAGGGCAGCTAGGGTTTCAGCTTCATGGCAGCTTGGTTGTGGGAGTAAGTACACTGTTCAGAATTCTAAGTGGCAGAAGCCCACTCCCGGGCACAGAGCTCTGTGCAGGAACAGTGGCTCTCTTCTGTGGGAAGGTATACTCACCGACTAAGTTCCTAATGTCAGGTTGTAGGAGACATTGGGCACTCGCAGGACAGTTAGGGTTCCAGCTTCTGACAGCTTGGTTCTGGGAGTAATGTGCACTGTTCAGAATTCTAAGTGGCAGAAGCCCACTCCCGGGCACAGAACTCTGTGCAGGAACTGTGGGTCTCTTCTGTGGGAAACTAAACTCCCCCCAGCAGGTTCCTGATGTCAGGCTGTAGGAGACATTTGGCACTCCAAAGCCAGTAAGGGTTCCTGCTTCTGGATGATTGGATCTGGCAGAAGTCCTGTGCTGAACTTATTTTTATCAGTTCGCAGCCCACTCCGTGGCCGAGAGTTCTGTGCAGGAACTGTGGGTCTTTTCTTTGGGAAGCAAAACTCACCCCTCCAAGTTCATGATGTCAGTTTGCAGGGGGTGTTTGGCAGTCTAAGGGCAGCTAGGGTTTCAGCTTCATGGCAGCTTGGTTGTGGGAGTAAGTACACTGTTCAGAATTCTAAGTGGCAGAAGCCCACTCCCGGGCACAGAGCTCTGTGCAGGAACAGTGGCTCTCTTCTGTGGGAAGCTATACTCACCGACTAAGTTCGTGATGTCAGGCTGTAGGAGACATTTGGCGCTCCAAGGCCAGTTAGGGTTCCAGCTTCTGGATGCTTGGATCTGGCAGAAGTCCTGTGCTGAACTTATTTTTATCAGTTAGCAGCGCACTCCGTGGCCGAGAGTTCTGTGCAGGAACGGGGGGTCTTTTCTGTGGAAAGCTAAACTCACCCCTCCAAGTTCCTGATGTCAGTTTGCAGGGGGTGTTTGGCAGTCTAAGGGCAGCTAGGGTTTCAGCTTCATGGCAGCTTGGTTCTGGGAGTAAGTACACTGTTCAGAATTCTAAGTGGCAGAAGTCCACTTCGGGGCACAGAGCTCTGTGCAGGAACGGTGGATCTCTTCTGTGGGAAGTTAAAGTCACTCCTCCAAGTTCCTGATGTCGGTTTGCAGGAGGTGTTTGGCAGTCTAAGGGCAGCTAGGGTTTCAGCTTCATGGCAGCTTGGTTGTGGCAGTAAGTACACTGTTCAGAATTCTAAGTGGCAGAAGCCCAGTCCCGGGCACAGAGCTCTGTGCAGGAACAGTGGCTCTCTTCTGTGGGAAGCTATACTCACCGACTAAGTTCCTAATGTCAGGCTGTAGGAGACATTGGGCACTCCAAGGACAGTTAGGGTTCCAGCTTCTGGATGCTTGGATCTGGCAGAAGTCCTGTGCTGAACTTATTTTTATCAGTTAGCAGCCCACTCCGTGGCCGAGAGTTCTGTGCAGGAACGGTGGGTCTTTTCTGTGGAAAGCTAAACTCACCCCTCCAAGTTCCTGATGTCAGTTTGCAGGGGGTGTTTGGCAGTCTAAGGGCAGCTAGGGTTTCAGCTTCATGGCAGCTTGGTTGTGGGAGTAAGTACACTGTTCAGAATTCTAAGTGGCAGAAGCCCACTCCCGGGCACAGAGCTCTGTGCAGGAACAGTGGCTCTCTTCTGTGGGAAGCTATACTCACCCCCTAAGTTCCTAATGTCAGGTTGTAGGAGACATTGGGCACTCCAAGGACAGTTAGGGTTCCAGCTTCTGACAGCTTGGTTCTGGGAGTAATGTGCACTGTTCAGAATTCTAAGTGGCAGAAGCCCACTCCCGGGCACAGAGCTCTGTGCAGGAACTGTGGCTCTCTTCTGTGGGAAACTAAACTCCCCCCAGCAGGTTCCTGATGTCAGGCTGTAGGAGACATTTGGCGCTCCAAGGCCAGTTAGGGTTCCAGCTTCTGGATGCTTGGATCTGGCAGAAGTCCTGTGCTGAACTTATTTTTATCAGTTAGCAGCCCACTCCGTGGCCGAGAGTTCTGTGCAGGAACTGTGGGTCTTTTCTGTGGGAAGCAAAACTCACCCCTCCAAGTTCATGATGTCAGTTTGCAGGGGGTGTTTGGCAGTCTAAGGGCAGCTAGGGTTTCAGCTTCATGGCAGCTTGGTTGTGGGAGTAAGTACACTGTTCAGAATTCTAAGTGGCAGAAGCCCACTCCCGGGCACAGAGCTCTGTGCAGGAACAGTGGCTCTCTTCTGTGGGAAGCTATACTCACCGACTAAGTTCGTGATGTCAGGCTGTAGGAGACATTTGGCGCTCCAAGGCCAGTTAGGGTTCCAGCTTCTGGATGCTTGGATCTGGCAGAAGTCCTGTGCAGAACTTATTTTTTTCAGTTCGCAGCCCACTCCGTGGCCGAGAGTTCTGTGCAGGAACGGTGGGTCTTTTCTGTGGAAAGCTAAACTCACCCCTCCAAGTTCCTGATGTCAGTTTGCAGGGGGTGTTTGGCAGTCTAAGGGCAGCTAGGGTTTCAGCTTCATGGCAGCTTGGTTGTGGGAGTAAGTACACTGTTCAGAATTCTAAGTGGCAGAAGCCCACTCCCGGGCACAGAGCTCTGTGCAGGAACTGTGGCTCTCTTCTGTGGGAAGCTATACTCACCGACTAAGTTCGTGATGTCAGGCTGTAGGAGACATTTGGCGCTCCAAGGCCAGTTAGGGTTCCAGCTTCTGGATGCTTGGATCTGGCAGAAGTCCTGTGCTGAACTTATTTTTATCAGGTAGCAGCCCACTCCGTGGCCGAGAGTTCTGTGAAGGAACGGTGGGTCTTTTCTGTGGGAAGCTATACTCACCGACTACGTTCCTAATGTCAGGTTGTAGGAGACATTGGGCACTCCAAGGACAGTTAGGGTTCCAGCTTCTGACAGCTTGGTTCTGGGAGTAATGTGCACTGTTCAGAATTCTAAGTCGCAGAAGCCCACTCCGGGACACCGAGCTCTGTGCAGGAACTGTGGGTCTTTTCTGTGGGAAACTAAACTCACCCCAGCAGGTTCCTGATGTCAGGCTGTAGGAGACATTTGGCACTCCAAGGCCAGTAAGGGTTCCAGCTTCTGGATGCTTGGATCTGGCAGAAGTCCTGTGCTGAACTTATTTTTATCAGTTAGCAGCGCACTCCGTGGCCGAGAGTTCTGTGCAGGAACGGGGGGTCTTTTCTGTGGAAAGCTAAACTCACCCCTCCAAGTTCCTGATGTCAGTTTGCAGGGGGTGTTTGGCAGTCTAAGGGCAGCTAGGGTTTCAGCTTCATGGCAGCTTGGTTGTGGGAGTGAGTACACTGTTCAGAATTCTAAGTGGCAGAAGCCCACTCCCGGGCACAGAGCTCTGTGCAGGAACTGTGGCTCTCTTCTGTGGGAAGCTATACTCACCGACTAAGTTCGTGATGTCAGGCTGTAGGAGACATTTGGCGCTCCAAGGCCAGTTAGGGTTCCAGCTTCTGGATGCTTGGATCTGGCAGAAGTCCTGTGCTGAACTTATTTTTATCAGGTAGCAGCCCACTCCGTGGCCGAGAGTTCTGTGAAGGAACGGTGGGTCTTTTCTGTGGGAAGCTATACTCACCGACTACGTTCCTAATGTCAGGTTGTAGGAGACATTGGGCACTCCAAGGACAGTTAGGGTTCCAGCTTCTGACAGCTTGGTTCTGGGAGTAATGTGCACTGTTCAGAATTCTAAGTCGCAGAAGCCCACTCCGGGACACCGAGCTCTGTGCAGGAACTGTGGGTCTTTTCTGTGGGAAACTAAACTCACCCCAGCAGGTTCCTGATGTCAGGCTGTAGGAGACATTTGGCACTCCAAGGCCAGTAAGGGTTCCAGCTTCTGGATGCTTGGATCTGGCAGAAGTCCTGTGCTGAACTTATTTTTATCAGTTAGCAGCGCACTCCGTGGCCGAGAGTTCTGTGCAGGAACGGGGGGTCTTTTCTGTGGAAAGCTAAACTCACCCCTCCAAGTTCCTGATGTCAGTTTGCAGGGGGTGTTTGGCAGTCTAAGGGCAGCTAGGGTTTCAGCTTCATGGCAGCTTGGTTGTGGGAGTGAGTACACTGTTCAGAATTCTAAGTGGCAGAAGCCCACTCCCGGGTACAGAGCTCTGTGCAGGAACAGTGGCTCTCTTCTGTGGGAAGCTATACTCACCGACTAAGTTCCTAATGTCAGGTTGTAGGAGACATTGGGCACTCGCAGGACAGTTAGGGTTCCAGCTTTTGGATGCTTGGATCTGGTAGAAGTCCTGTGCAGAACTTATTTTTTTCAGTTCGCAGCCCACTCCGTGGCCGAGAGTTCTGTGCAGGAACGGTGGGTCTTTTCTGTGGAAAGCTAAATTCACCCCTCCAAGTTCATGATGTCAGTTTGCAGGGGGTGTTTGGCAGTCTAAGGGCAGCTAGGGTTTCAGCTTCATGGCAGCTTGGTTGTGGGAGTAAGTACACTGTTCAGAATTCTAAGTGGCAGAAATCCACTCCGGGACACAGAGCTCTGTGCAGGAACAGTGGCTGTCTTCTGTGGGAAGCTATACTCACCCCCTGAAGTTCCTAATGTCAGGTTGTAGGAGACATTGGGCACTCGCAGGACAGTTAGGGTTCCAGCTTCTGGGAGCTTGGCTATGGGAGAAGTGCAGCAGTGTTCAGAATTCTAAGTGGCAGAAGCCCACTCCCGGGCACAGAGCTCTGTGCAGGAACAGTGGCTCTCTTCTGTGGGAAGCTATACTCACCCCCTAAGTTCCTAATGGCAGGTTTTAGGAGACATTGGGCACTCCAAGGACAGTTAGCGTTCCAACTTCTTAGAGCTTGGTTCTGGGAGTAATGTGCACTGTTCAGAATTCTAAGTGGCAGAAGCCCACTCCCGGGCACAGAGCTCTGTGCAGGAACTGTGGGTCTTTTCTGTGGGAAACAAAACTCACCCCAGCAGGTTCCTGATGTCAGGCTGTAGGAGACATTTGGCGCTCCAAGGCCAGTTAGGGTTTCAGCTTCTGGATGCTTGGATCTGGCAGAAGTCCTGTGCTGAACTTATTTTTATCAGTTAGCAGCGCACTCCGTGGCCGAGAGTTCTGTGCAGGAACGGTGGGTCTTTTCTGTGGGAAGCTATACTCACCGACTAAGTTCCTAATGTCAGGTTGTAGGAGACATTGGGCACTCCAAGGACAGTTAGGGTTCCAGCTTCTGACAGCTTTGTTGTGGGAGTAATGTGCACTGTTAAGAATTCTAAGTGGCAGAAGCCCACTCCGGGGCACAGAGCTCTGTGTAGGAACGGTGGGTCTTTTCTGTGGAAAGCTAAACTCACCCCTCCAAGTTCCTGATGTCAGTTTGCAGGGGGTGTTTGGCAGTCTAAGGGCAGCTAGGGTTTCAGCTTCTGGATGCTTGGATCTGGCAGAAGTCCTGTGCTGAACTTATTTTTATCAGTTAGCAGCGCACTCCGTGGCCGAGAGTTCTGTGCAGGAACTGTGCGTCTTTTCTGTGGGAAGCAAAACTCACCCCTCCAAGTTCCTGATGTCAGTTTGCAGGGGGTGTTTGGCAGTCTAAGGGCAGCTAGGGTTTCAGCTTCATGGCAGCTTGGTTGTGGGAGTAAGTACACTGTTCAGAATTCTAAGTGGCAGAAGCCCACTCCCGGGCACAGAGCTCTGTGCAGGAACAGCGGCTCTCTTCTGTGGGAAGTTATACTCACCGACTAAGTTCGTGATGTCAGGCTGTAGGAGACATTTGGCGCTCCAAGGCCAGTTAGGGTTCCAGCTTCTGGATGCTTGGATCTGGCAGAAGTCCTGTGCTGAACTTATTTTTATCAGGTAGCAGCCCACTCCGTGGCCGAGAGTTCTGTGAAGGAACGGTGGGTCTTTTCTGTGGGAAGCTATACTCACCGACTACGTTCCTAATGTCAGGTTGTAGGAGACATTGGGCACTCCAAGGACAGTTAGGGTTTCAGCTTCTGACAGCTTGGTTCTGGGAGTAATGTGCACTGTTCAGAATTCTAAGTCGCAGAAGCCCACTCCGGGACACCGAGCTCTGTGCAGGAACTGTGGGTCTTTTCTGTGGGAAACTAAACTCACCCCAGCAGGTTCCTGATGTCAGGCTGTAGGGGACATTTGGCACTCCAAGGCCAGTAAGGGTTCCAGCTTCTGGTGCTTGGATCTGGCAGAAGTCCTGTGCTGAACTTATTTTTATCAGTTAGCAGCGCACTCCGTGGCCGAGAGTTCTGTGCAGGAACGGTGGGTCTTTTCTGTGGAAAGCTAAACTCACCCCTCCAAGTTCCTGATGTCAGTTTGCAGGGGGTGTTTGGCAGTCTAAGGGCAGCTAGGGTTTCAGCTTCATGGCAGCTTGGTTCTGGGAGTAAGTACACTGTTCAGAATTCTAAGTGGCAGAAGTCCACTTCGGGGCACAGAGCTCTGTGCAGGAACGGTGGATCTCTTCTGTGGGAAGTTAAAGTCACTCCTCCAAGTTCCTGATGTCGGTTTGCAGGAGGTGTTTGGCAGTCTAAGGGCAGCTAGGGTTTCAGCTTCATGGCAGCTTGGTTGTGGCAGTAAGTACACTGTTCAGAATTCTAAGTGGCAGAAGCCCACTCCCGGGCACAGAGCTCTGTGCAGGAACAGTGGCTCTCTTCTGTGGGAAGCTATACTCACCCCCTAAGTTCCTAATGTCAGGTTGTAGGAGACATTGGGCACTCCAAGGACAGTTAGGGTTCCAGCTTCTGACAGCTTGGTTCTGGGAGTAATGTGCACTGTTCAGAATTCTAAGTGGCAGAAGCCCACTCCCGGGCACAGAGCTCTGTGCAGGAACTGTGGGTCTCTTCTGTGGGAAACTAAACTCCCCCCAGCAGGTTCCTGATGTCAGGCTGTAGGAGACATTTGGCGCTCCAAGGCCAGTTAGGGTTCCAGCTTCTGGATGCTTGGATCTGGCAGAAGTCCTGTGCTGAACTTATTTTTATCAGTTAGCAGCCCACTCCGTGGCCGAGAGTTCTGTGCAGGAACTGTGGGTCTTTTCTGTGGGAAGCAAAACTCACCCCTCCAAGTTCATGATGTCAGTTTGCAGGGGGTGTTTGGCAGTCTAAGGGCAGCTAGGGTTTCAGCTTCATGGCAGCTTGGTTGTGGCAGTAAGTACACTGTTCAGAATTCTAAGTGGCAGAAGCCCACTCCCGGGCACAGAGCTCTGTGCAGGAACAGTGGCTCTCTTCTGTGGGAAGCTATACTCACCGACTAAGTTCGTGATGTCAGGCTGTAGGAGACATTTGGCGCTCCAAGGCCAGTTAGGGTTCCAGCTTCTGGATGCTTGGATCTGGCAGAAGTCCTGTGCAGAACTTATTTTTTTCAGTTCGCAGCCCACTCCGTGGCCGAGAGTTCTGTGCAGGAACGGTGGGTCTTTTCTGTGGAAAGCTAAACTCACCCCTCCAAGTTCCTGATGTCAGTTTGCAGGGGGTGTTTGGCAGTCTAAGGGCAGCTAGGGTTTCAGCTTCATGGCAGCTTGGTTGTGGGAGTAAGTACACTGTTCAGAATTCTAAGTGGCAGAAGCCCACTCCCGGGCACAGAGCCCTGTGCAGGAACAGTGGCTGTCTTCTGTGGGAAGCTATACTCACCGACTAAGTTCCTAATGTCAGGTTGTAGGAGACATTGGGCACTCGCAGGACAGTTAGGGTTCCAGCTTTTGGATGCTTGGATCTGGCAGAAGTCCTGTGCAGAACTTATTTTTTTCAGTTCACAGCCCACTCCGTGGCCGAGAGTTCTGTGCAGGAACGGTGGGTCTTTTCTGTGGAAGGCTAAACTCACCCCTCCAAATTCCTGATGTCAGTTTGCAGGGGGTGTTTGGCAGTCTAAGGGCAGCTAGGGTTTCAGCTTCATGGCAGCTTGGTTGTGGGAGTAAGTACACTGTTCAGAATTCTAAGTGGCAGAAGCCCACTCCCGGGCACAGAGCTCTGTGCAGGAACAGTGGCTCTCTTCTGTGGGAAGCTATACTCACCGACTAAGTTCGTGATGTCAGGCTGTAGGAGACATTTGGCGCTCCAAGGCCAGTTAGGGTTCCAGCTTCTGGATGCTTGGATCTGGCAGAAGTCCTGTGCTGAACTTATTTTTATCAGTTAGCAGCGCACTCCGTGGCCGAGAGTTCTGTGCAGGAACGGGGGGTCTTTTCTGTGGAAAGCTAAACTCACCCCTCCAAGTTCCTGATGTCAGTTTGCAGGGGGTGTTTGGCAGTCTAAGGGCAGCTAGGGTTTCAGCTTCATGGCAGCTTGGTTCTGGGAGTAAGTACACTGTTCAGAATTCTAAGTGGCAGAAGTCCACTTCGGGGCACAGAGCTCTGTGCAGGAACGGTGGATCTCTTCTGTGGGAAGTTAAAGTCACTCCTCCAAGTTCCTGATGTCGGTTTGCAGGAGGTGTTTGGCAGTCTAAGGGCAGCTAGGGTTTCAGCTTCATGGCAGCTTGGTTGTGGCAGTAAGTACACTGTTCAGAATTCTAAGTGGCAGAAGCCCAGTCCCGGGCACAGAGCTCTGTGCAGGAACAGTGGCTCTCTTCTGTGGGAAGCTATACTCACCGACTAAGTTCCTAATGTCAGGCTGTAGGAGACATTGGGCACTCCAAGGACAGTTAGGGTTCCAGCTTCTGGATGCTTGGATCTGGCAGAAGTCCTGTGCTGAACTTATTTTTATCAGTTAGCAGCCCACTCCGTGGCCGAGAGTTCTGTGCAGGAACGGTGGGTCTTTTCTGTGGAAAGCTAAACTCACCCCTCCAAGTTCCTGATGTCAGTTTGCAGGGGGTGTTTGGCAGTCTAAGGGCAGCTAGGGTTTCAGCTTCATGGCAGCTTGGTTGTGGGAGTAAGTACACTGTTCAGAATTCTAAGTGGCAGAAGCCCACTCCCGGGCACAGAGCTCTGTGCAGGAACAGTGGCTCTCTTCTGTGGGAAGCTATACTCACCCCCTAAGTTCCTAATGTCAGGTTGTAGGAGACATTGGGCACTCCA
Organism: Chamaea fasciata; assembly: GCF_029207755.1. NCBI lineage: Eukaryota > Metazoa > Chordata > Aves > Passeriformes > Sylviidae > Chamaea > Chamaea fasciata. Next base: position 87,152 of record NW_027094320.1, read on the forward strand.
AGGACAGTTAGGGTTCCAGCTTCTGACAGCTTGGTTCTGGGAGTAATGTGCACTGTTCAGAATTCTAAGTGGCAGAAGCCCACTCCCGGGCACAGAGCTCTGTGCAGGAACTGTGGCTCTCTTCTGTGGGAAACTAAACTCCCCCCAGCAGGTTCCTGATGTCAGGCTGTAGGAGACATTTGGCGCTCCAAGGCCAGTTAGGGTTCCAGCTTCTGGATGCTTGGATCTGGCAGAAGTCCTGTGCTGAACTTATTTTTATCAGTTAGCAGCCCACTCCGTGGCCGAGAGTTCTGTGCAGGAACTGTGGGTCTTTTCTGTGGGAAGCAAAACTCACCCCTCCAAGTTCATGATGTCAGTTTGCAGGGGGTGTTTGGCAGTCTAAGGGCAGCTAGGGTTTCAGCTTCATGGCAGCTTGGTTGTGGGAGTAAGTACACTGTTCAGAATTCTAAGTGGCAGAAGCCCACTCCCGGGCACAGAGCTCTGTGCAGGAACAGTGGCTCTCTTCTGTGGGAAGCTATACTCACCGACTAAGTTCGTGATGTCAGGCTGTAGGAGACATTTGGCGCTCCAAGGCCAGTTAGGGTTCCAGCTTCTGGATGCTTGGATCTGGCAGAAGTCCTGTGCAGAACTTATTTTTTTCAGTTCGCAGCCCACTCCGTGGCCGAGAGTTCTGTGCAGGAACGGTGGGTCTTTTCTGTGGAAAGCTAAACTCACCCCTCCAAGTTCCTGATGTCAGTTTGCAGGGGGTGTTTGGCAGTCTAAGGGCAGCTAGGGTTTCAGCTTCATGGCAGCTTGGTTGTGGGAGTAAGTACACTGTTCAGAATTCTAAGTGGCAGAAGCCCACTCCCGGGCACAGAGCCCTGTGCAGGAACAGTGGCTGTCTTCTGTGGGAAGCTATACTCACCGACTAAGTTCCTAATGTCAGGTTGTAGGAGACATTGGGCACTCGCAGGACAGTTAGGGTTCCAGCTTTTGGATGCTTGGATCTGGCAGAAGTCCTGTGCAGAACTTATTTTTTTCAGTTCACAGCCCACTCCGTGGCCGAGAGTTCTGTGCAGGAACGGTGGGTCTTTTCTGTGGAAAGCTAAACTCACCCCTCCAAATTCCTGATGTCAGTTTGCAGGGGGTGTTTGGCAGTCTAAGGGCAGCTAGGGTTTCAGCTTCATGGCAGCTTGGTTGTGGGAGTAAGTACACTGTTCAGAATTCTAAGTGGCAGAAGCCCACTCCCGGGCACAGGGCTCTGTGCAGGAACTGTGGCTCTCTTCTGTGGGAAGCTATACTCACCGACTAAGTTCGTGATGTCAGGCTGTAGGAGACATTTGGCGCTCCAAGGCCAGTTAGGGTTCCAGCTTCTGGATGCTTGGATCTGGCAGAAGTCCTGTGCTGAACTTATTTTTATCAGGTAGCAGCCCACTCCGTGGCCGAGAGTTCTGTGAAGGAACGGTGGGTCTTTTCTGTGGGAAGCTATACTCACCGACTACGTTCCTAATGTCAGGTTGTAGGAGACATTGGGCACTCCAAGGACAGTTAGGGTTCCAGCTTCTGACAGCTTGGTTCTGGGAGTAATGTGCACTGTTCAGAATTCTAAGTCGCAGAAGCCCACTCCGGGACACCGAGCTCTGTGCAGGAACTGTGGGTCTTTTCTGTGGGAAACTAAACTCACCCCAGCAGGTTCCTGATGTCAGGCTGTAGGAGACATTTGGCACTCCAAGGCCAGTAAGGGTTCCAGCTTCTGGATGCTTGGATCTGGCAGAAGTCCTGTGCTGAACTTATTTTTATCAGTTAGCAGCGCACTCCGTGGCCGAGAGTTCTGTGCAGGAACGGGGGGTCTTTTCTGTGGAAAGCTAAACTCACCCCTCCAAGTTCCTGATGTCAGTTTGCAGGGGGTGTTTGGCAGTCTAAGGGCAGCTAGGGTTTCAGCTTCATGGCAGCTTGGTTGTGGGAGTGAGTACACTGTTCAGAATTCTAAGTGGCAGAAGCCCACTCCCGGGCACAGAGCTCTGTGCAGGAACTGTGGCTCTCTTCTGTGGGAAGCTATACTCACCGACTAAGTTCGTGATGTCAGGCTGTAGGAGACATTTGGCGCTCCAAGGCCAGTTAGGGTTCCAGCTTCTGGATGCTTGGATCTGGCAGAAGTCCTGTGCTGAACTTATTTTTATCAGGTAGCAGCCCACTCCGTGGCCGAGAGTTCTGTGAAGGAACGGTGGGTCTTTTCTGTGGGAAGCTATACTCACCGACTACGTTCCTAATGTCAGGTTGTAGGAGACATTGGGCACTCCAAGGACAGTTAGGGTTCCAGCTTCTGACAGCTTGGTTCTGGGAGTAATGTGCACTGTTCAGAATTCTAAGTCGCAGAAGCCCACTCCGGGACACCGAGCTCTGTGCAGGAACTGTGGGTCTTTTCTGTGGGAAACTAAACTCACCCCAGCAGGTTCCTGATGTCAGGCTGTAGGAGACATTTGGCACTCCAAGGCCAGTAAGGGTTCCAGCTTCTGGATGCTTGGATCTGGCAGAAGTCCTGTGCTGAACTTATTTTTATCAGTTAGCAGCGCACTCCGTGGCCGAGAGTTCTGTGCAGGAACGGGGGGTCTTTTCTGTGGAAAGCTAAACTCACCCCTCCAAGTTCCTGATGTCAGTTTGCAGGGGGTGTTTGGCAGTCTAAGGGCAGCTAGGGTTTCAGCTTCATGGCAGCTTGGTTGTGGGAGTGAGTACACTGTTCAGAATTCTAAGTGGCAGAAGCCCACTCCCGGGTACAGAGCTCTGTGCAGGAACAGTGGCTCTCTTCTGTGGGAAGCTATACTCACCGACTAAGTTCCTAATGTCAGGTTGTAGGAGACATTGGGCACTCGCAGGACAGTTAGGGTTCCAGCTTTTGGATGCTTGGATCTGGTAGAAGTCCTGTGCAGAACTTATTTTTTTCAGTTCGCAGCCCACTCCGTGGCCGAGAGTTCTGTGCAGGAACGGTGGGTCTTTTCTGTGGAAAGCTAAATTCACCCCTCCAAGTTCATGATGTCAGTTTGCAGGGGGTGTTTGGCAGTCTAAGGGCAGCTAGGGTTTCAGCTTCATGGCAGCTTGGTTGTGGGAGTAAGTACACTGTTCAGAATTCTAAGTGGCAGAAATCCACTCCGGGACACAGAGCTCTGTGCAGGAACAGTGGCTGTCTTCTGTGGGAAGCTATACTCACCCCCTGAAGTTCCTAATGTCAGGTTGTAGGAGACATTGGGCACTCGCAGGACAGTTAGGGTTCCAGCTTCTGGGAGCTTGGCTATGGGAGAAGTGCAGCAGTGTTCAGAATTCTAAGTGGCAGAAGCCCACTCCCGGGCACAGAGCTCTGTGCAGGAACAGTGGCTCTCTTCTGTGGGAAGCTATACTCACCCCCTAAGTTCCTAATGGCAGGTTTTAGGAGACATTGGGCACTCCAAGGACAGTTAGCGTTCCAACTTCTTAGAGCTTGGTTCTGGGAGTAATGTGCACTGTTCAGAATTCTAAGTGGCAGAAGCCCACTCCCGGGCACAGAGCTCTGTGCAGGAACTGTGGGTCTTTTCTGTGGGAAACAAAACTCACCCCAGCAGGTTCCTGATGTCAGGCTGTAGGAGACATTTGGCGCTCCAAGGCCAGTTAGGGTTTCAGCTTCTGGATGCTTGGATCTGGCAGAAGTCCTGTGCTGAACTTATTTTTATCAGTTAGCAGCGCACTCCGTGGCCGAGAGTTCTGTGCAGGAACGGTGGGTCTTTTCTGTGGGAAGCTATACTCACCGACTAAGTTCCTAATGTCAGGTTGTAGGAGACATTGGGCACTCCAAGGACAGTTAGGGTTCCAGCTTCTGACAGCTTTGTTGTGGGAGTAATGTGCACTGTTAAGAATTCTAAGTGGCAGAAGCCCACTCCGGGGCACAGAGCTCTGTGTAGGAACGGTGGGTCTTTTCTGTGGAAAGCTAAACTCACCCCTCCAAGTTCCTGATGTCAGTTTGCAGGGGGTGTTTGGCAGTCTAAGGGCAGCTAGGGTTTCAGCTTCTGGATGCTTGGATCTGGCAGAAGTCCTGTGCTGAACTTATTTTTATCAGTTAGCAGCGCACTCCGTGGCCGAGAGTTCTGTGCAGGAACTGTGCGTCTTTTCTGTGGGAAGCAAAACTCACCCCTCCAAGTTCCTGATGTCAGTTTGCAGGGGGTGTTTGGCAGTCTAAGGGCAGCTAGGGTTTCAGCTTCATGGCAGCTTGGTTGTGGGAGTAAGTACTCTGTTCAGAATTCTAAGTGGCAGAAGCCCACTCCCGGGCACAGAGCTCTGTGCAGGAACAGCGGCTCTCTTCTGTGGGAAGTTATACTCACCGACTAAGTTCGTGATGTCAGGCTGTAGGAGACATTTGGCGCTCCAAGGCCAGTTAGGGTTCCAGCTTCTGGATGCTTGGATCTGGCAGAAGTCCTGTGCTGAACTTATTTTTATCAGGTAGCAGCCCACTCCGTGGCCGAGAGTTCTGTGAAGGAACGGTGGGTCTTTTCTGTGGGAAGCTATACTCACCGACTACGTTCCTAATGTCAGGTTGTAGGAGACATTGGGCACTCCAAGGACAGTTAGGGTTTCAGCTTCTGACAGCTTGGTTCTGGGAGTAATGTGCACTGTTCAGAATTCTAAGTCGCAGAAGCCCACTCCGGGACACCGAGCTCTGTGCAGGAACTGTGGGTCTTTTCTGTGGGAAACTAAACTCACCCCAGCAGGTTCCTGATGTCAGGCTGTAGGGGACATTTGGCACTCCAAGGCCAGTAAGGGTTCCAGCTTCTGGTGCTTGGATCTGGCAGAAGTCCTGTGCTGAACTTATTTTTATCAGTTAGCAGCGCACTCCGTGGCCGAGAGTTCTGTGCAGGAACGGTGGGTCTTTTCTGTGGAAAGCTAAACTCACCCCTCCAAGTTCCTGATGTCAGTTTGCAGGGGGTGTTTGGCAGTCTAAGGGCAGCTAGGGTTTCAGCTTCATGGCAGCTTGGTTCTGGGAGTAAGTACACTGTTCAGAATTCTAAGTGGCAGAAGTCCACTTCGGGGCACAGAGCTCTGTGCAGGAACGGTGGATCTCTTCTGTGGGAAGTTAAAGTCACTCCTCCAAGTTCCTGATGTCGGTTTGCAGGAGGTGTTTGGCAGTCTAAGGGCAGCTAGGGTTTCAGCTTCATGGCAGCTTGGTTGTGGCAGTAAGTACACTGTTCAGAATTCTAAGTGGCAGAAGCCCACTCCCGGGCACAGAGCTCTGTGCAGGAACAGTGGCTCTCTTCTGTGGGAAGCTATACTCACCCCCTAAGTTCCTAATGTCAGGTTGTAGGAGACATTGGGCACTCCAAGGACAGTTAGGGTTCCAGCTTCTGACAGCTTGGTTCTGGGAGTAATGTGCACTGTTCAGAATTCTAAGTGGCAGAAGCCCACTCCCGGGCACAGAGCTCTGTGCAGGAACTGTGGGTCTCTTCTGTGGGAAACTAAACTCCCCCCAGCAGGTTCCTGATGTCAGGCTGTAGGAGACATTTGGCGCTCCAAGGCCAGTTAGGGTTCCAGCTTCTGGATGCTTGGATCTGGCAGAAGTCCTGTGCTGAACTTATTTTTATCAGTTAGCAGCCCACTCCGTGGCCGAGAGTTCTGTGCAGGAACTGTGGGTCTTTTCTGTGGGAAGCAAAACTCACCCCTCCAAGTTCATGATGTCAGTTTGCAGGGGGTGTTTGGCAGTCTAAGGGCAGCTAGGGTTTCAGCTTCATGGCAGCTTGGTTGTGGCAGTAAGTACACTGTTCAGAATTCTAAGTGGCAGAAGCCCACTCCCGGGCACAGAGCTCTGTGCAGGAACAGTGGCTCTCTTCTGTGGGAAGCTATACTCACCGACTAAGTTCGTGATGTCAGGCTGTAGGAGACATTTGGCGCTCCAAGGCCAGTTAGGGTTCCAGCTTCTGGATGCTTGGATCTGGCAGAAGTCCTGTGCAGAACTTATTTTTTTCAGTTCGCAGCCCACTCCGTGGCCGAGAGTTCTGTGCAGGAACGGTGGGTCTTTTCTGTGGAAAGCTAAACTCACCCCTCCAAGTTCCTGATGTCAGTTTGCAGGGGGTGTTTGGCAGTCTAAGGGCAGCTAGGGTTTCAGCTTCATGGCAGCTTGGTTGTGGGAGTAAGTACACTGTTCAGAATTCTAAGTGGCAGAAGCCCACTCCCGGGCACAGAGCCCTGTGCAGGAACAGTGGCTGTCTTCTGTGGGAAGCTATACTCACCGACTAAGTTCCTAATGTCAGGTTGTAGGAGACATTGGGCACTCGCAGGACAGTTAGGGTTCCAGCTTTTGGATGCTTGGATCTGGCAGAAGTCCTGTGCAGAACTTATTTTTTTCAGTTCACAGCCCACTCCGTGGCCGAGAGTTCTGTGCAGGAACGGTGGGTCTTTTCTGTGGAAGGCTAAACTCACCCCTCCAAATTCCTGATGTCAGTTTGCAGGGGGTGTTTGGCAGTCTAAGGGCAGCTAGGGTTTCAGCTTCATGGCAGCTTGGTTGTGGGAGTAAGTACACTGTTCAGAATTCTAAGTGGCAGAAGCCCACTCCCGGGCACAGAGCTCTGTGCAGGAACTGTGGCTCTCTTCTGTGGGAAGCTATACTCACCGACTAAGTTCGTGATGTCAGGCTGTAGGAGACATTTGGCGCTCCAAGGCCAGTTAGGGTTCCAGCTTCTGGATGCTTGGATCTGGCAGAAGTCCTGTGCTGAACTTATTTTTATCAGGTAGCAGCCCACTCCGTGGCCGAGAGTTCTGTGAAGGAACGGTGGGTCTTTTCTGTGGGAAGCTATACTCACCGACTACGTTCCTAATGTCAGGTTGTAGGAGACATTGGGCACTCCAAGGACAGTTAGGGTTCCAGCTTCTGACAGCTTGGTTCTGGGAGTAATGTGCACTGTTCAGAATTCTAAGTCGCAGAAGCCCACTCCGGGACACCGAGCTCTGTGCAGGAACTGTGGGTCTTTTCTGTGGGAAACTAAACTCACCCCAGCAGGTTCCTGATGTCAGGCTGTAGGGGACATTTGGCACTCCAAGGCCAGTAAGGGTTCCAGCTTCTGGTGCTTGGATCTGGCAGAAGTCCTGTGCTGAACTTATTTTTATCAGTTAGCAGCGCGCTCCGTGGCCGAGAGTTCTGTGCAGGAACGGTGGGTCTTTTCTGTGGAAAGCTAAACTCACCCCTCCAAGTTCCTGATGTCAGTTTGCAGGGGGTGTTTGGCAGTCTAAGGGCAGCTAGGGTTTCAGCTTCATGGCAGCTTGGTTCTGGGAGTAAGTACACTGTTCAGAATTCTAAGTGGCAGAAGTCCACTTCGGGGCACAGAGCTCTGTGCAGGAACGGTGGATCTCTTCTGTGGGAAGTTAAAGTCACTCCTCCAAGTTCCTGATGTCGGTTTGCAGGAGGTGTTTGGCAGTCTAAGGGCAGCTAGGGTTTCAGCTTCATGGCAGCTTGGTTGTGGCAGTAAGTACACTGTTCAGAATTCTAAGTGGCAGAAGCCCACTCCCGGGCACAGAGCTCTGTGCAGGAACAGTGGCTCTCTTCTGTGGGAAGCTATACTCACCCCCTAAGTTCCTAATGTCAGGTTGTAGGAGACATTGGGCACTCCAAGGACAGTTAGGGTTCCAGCTTCTGACAGCTTGGTTCTGGGAGTAATGTGCACTGTTCAGAATTCTAAGTGGCAGAAGCCCACTCCCGGGCACAGAGCTCTGTGCAGGAACTGTGGGTCTCTTCTGTGGGAAACTAAACTCCCCCCAGCAGGTTCCTGATGTCAGGCTGTAGGAGACATTTGGCGCTCCAAGGCCAGTTAGGGTTCCAGCTTCTGGATGCTTGGATCTGGCAGAAGTCCTGTGCTGAACTTATTTTTATCAGTTAGCAGCCCACTCCGTGGCCGAGAGTTCTGTGCAGGAACTGTGGGTCTTTTCTGTGGGAAGCAAAACTCACCCCTCCAAGTTCATGATGTCAGTTTGCAGGGGGTGTTTGGCAGTCTAAGGGCAGCTAGGGTTTCAGCTTCATGGCAGCTTGGTTGTGGCAGTAAGTACACTGTTCAGAATTCTAAGTGGCAGAAGCCCACTCCCGGGCACAGAGCTCTGTGCAGGAACAGTGGCTCTCTTCTGTGGGAAGCTATACTCACCGACTAAGTTCGTGATGTCAGGCTGTAGGAGACATTTGGCGCTCCAAGGCCAGTTAGGGTTCCAGCTTCTGGATGCTTGGATCTGGCAGAAGTCCTGTGCAGAACTTATTTTTTTCAGTTCGCAGCCCACTCCGTGGCCGAGAGTTCTGTGCAGGAACGGTGGGTCTTTTCTGTGGAAAGCTAAACTCACCCCTCCAAGTTCCTGATGTCAGTTTGCAGGGGGTGTTTGGCAGTCTAAGGGCAGCTAGGGTTTCAGCTTCATGGCAGCTTGGTTGTGGGAGTAAGTACACTGTTCAGAATTCTAAGTGGCAGAAGCCCACTCCCGGGCACAGAGCCCTGTGCAGGAACAGTGGCTGTCTTCTGTGGGAAGCTATACTCACCGACTAAGTTCCTAATGTCAGGTTGTAGGAGACATTGGGCACTCGCAGGACAGTTAGGGTTCCAGCTTTTGGATGCTTGGATCTGGCAGAAGTCCTGTGCAGAACTTATTTTTTTCAGTTCACAGCCCACTCCGTGGCCGAGAGTTCTGTGCAGGAACGGTGGGTCTTTTCTGTGGAAAGCTAAACTCACCCCTCCAAATTCCTGATGTCAGTTTGCAGGGGGTGTTTGGCAGTCTAAGGGCAGCTAGGGTTTCAGCTTCATGGCAGCTTGGTTGTGGGAGTAAGTACACTGTTCAGAATTCTAAGTGGCAGAAGCCCACTCCCGGGCACAGAGCTCTGTGCAGGAACTGTGGCTCTCTTCTGTGGGAAGCTATACTCACCAACTAAGTTCGTGATGTCAGGCTGTAGGAGACATTTGGCGCTCCAAGGCCAGTTAGGGTTCCAGCTTCTGGATGCTTGGATCTGGCAGAAGTCCTGTGCTGAACTTATTTTTATCAGGTAGCAGCCCACTCCGTGGCCGAGAGTTCTGTGAAGGAACGGTGGGTCTTTTCTGTGGGAAGCTATACTCACCGACTACGTTCCTAATGTCAGGTTGTAGGAGACATTGGGCACTCCAAGGACAGTTAGGGTTCCAGCTTCTGACAGCTTGGTTCTGGGAGTAATGTGCACTGTTCAGAATTCTAAGTCGCAGAAGCCCACTCCGGGACACCGAGCTCTGTGCAGGAACTGTGGGTCTTTTCTGTGGGAAACTAAACTCACCCCAGCAGGTTCCTGATGTCAGGCTGTAGGAGACATTTGGCACTCCAAGGCCAGTAAGGGTTCCAGCTTCTGGATGCTTGGATCTGGCAGAAGTCCTGTGCTGAACTTATTTTTATCAGTTAGCAGCGCACTCCGTGGCCGAGAGTTCTGTGCAGGAACGGGGGGTCTTTTCTGTGGAAAGCTAAACTCACCCCTCCAAGTTCCTGATGTCAGTTTGCAGGGGGTGTTTGGCAGTCTAAGGGCAGCTAGGGTTTCAGCTTCATGGCAGCTTGGTTGTGGGAGTGAGTACACTGTTCAGAATTCTAAGTGGCAGAAGCCCACTCCCGGGTACAGAGCTCTGTGCAGGAACAGTGGCTCTCTTCTGTGGGAAGCTATACTCACCGACTAAGTTCCTAATGTCAGGTTGTAGGAGACATTGGGCACTCGCAGGACAGTTAGGGTTCCAGCTTTTGGATGCTTGGATCTGGTAGAAGTCCTGTGCAGAACTTATTTTTTTCAGTTCGCAGCCCACTCCGTGGCCGAGAGTTCTGTGCAGGAACGGTGGGTCTTTTCTGTGGAAAGCTAAATTCACCCCTCCAAGTTCATGATGTCAGTTTGCAGGGGGTGTTTGGCAGTCTAAGGGCAGCTAGGGTTTCAGCTTCATGGCAGCTTGGTTGTGGGAGTAAGTACACTGTTCAGAATTCTAAGTGGCAGAAATCCACTCCGGGACACAGAGCTCTGTGCAGGAACAGTGGCTGTCTTCTGTGGGAAGCTATACTCACCCCCTGAAGTTCCTAATGTCAGGTTGTAGGAGACATTGGGCACTCGCAGGACAGTTAGGGTTCCAGCTTCTGGGAGCTTGGCTATGGGAGAAGTGCAGCAGTGTTCAGAATTCTAAGTGGCAGAAGCCCACTCCCGGGCACAGAGCTCTGTGCAGGAACAGTGGCTCTCTTCTGTGGGAAGCTATACTCACCCCCTAAGTTCCTAATGGCAGGTTTTAGGAGACATTGGGCACTCCAAGGACAGTTAGCGTTCCAACTTCTTAGAGCTTGGTTCTGGGAGTAATGTGCACTGTTCAGAATTCTAAGTGGCAGAAGCCCACTCCCGGGCACAGAGCTCTGTGCAGGAACTGTGGGTCTTTTCTGTGGGAAACAAAACTCACCCCAGCAGGTTCCTGATGTCAGGCTGTAGGAGACATTTGGCGCTCCAAGGCCAGTTAGGGTTTCAGCTTCTGGATGCTTGGATCTGGCAGAAGTCCTGTGCTGAACTTATTTTTATCAGTTAGCAGCGCACTCCGTGGCCGAGAGTTCTGTGCAGGAACGGTGGGTCTTTTCTGTGGGAAGCTATACTCACCGACTAAGTTCCTAATGTCAGGTTGTAGGAGACATTGGGCACTCCAAGGACAGTTAGGGTTCCAGCTTCTGACAGCTTTGTTGTGGGAGTAATGTGCACTGTTAAGAATTCTAAGTGGCAGAAGCCCACTCCGGGGCACAGAGCTCTGTGTAGGAACGGTGGGTCTTTTCTGTGGAAAGCTAAACTCACCCCTCCAAGTTCCTGATGTCAGTTTGCAGGGGGTGTTTGGCAGTCTAAGGGCAGCTAGGGTTTCAGCTTCTGGATGCTTGGATCTGGCAGAAGTCCTGTGCTGAACTTATTTTTATCAGTTAGCAGCGCACTCCGTGGCCGAGAGTTCTGTGCAGGAACTGTGCGTCTTTTCTGTGGGAAGCAAAACTCACCCCTCCAAGTTCCTGATGTCAGTTTGCAGGGGGTGTTTGGCAGTCTAAGGGCAGCTAGGGTTTCAGCTTCATGGCAGCTTGGTTGTGGGAGTAAGTACTCTGTTCAGAATTCTAAGTGGCAGAAGCCCACTCCCGGGCACAGAGCTCTGTGCAGGAACAGCGGCTCTCTTCTGTGGGAAGTTATACTCACCGACTAAGTTCGTGATGTCAGGCTGTAGGAGACATTTGGCGCTCCAAGGCCAGTTAGGGTTCCAGCTTCTGGATGCTTGGATCTGGCAGAAGTCCTGTGCTGAACTTATTTTTATCAGGTAGCAGCCCACTCCGTGGCCGAGAGTTCTGTGAAGGAACGGTGGGTCTTTTCTGTGGGAAGCTATACTCACCGACTACGTTCCTAATGTCAGGTTGTAGGAGACATTGGGCACTCCAAGGACAGTTAGGGTTCCAGCTTCTGACAGCTTGGTTCTGGGAGTAATGTGCACTGTTCAGAATTCTAAGTCGCAGAAGCCCACTCCGGGACACCGAGCTCTGTGCAGGAACTGTGGGTCTTTTCTGTGGGAAACTAAACTCACCCCAGCAGGTTCCTGATGTCAGGCTGTAGGGGACATTTGGCACTCCAAGGCCAGTAAGGGTTCCAGCTTCTGGTGCTTGGATCTGGCAGAAGTCCTGTGCTGAACTTATTTTTATCAGTTAGCAGCGCACTCCGTGGCCGAGAGTTCTGTGCAGGAACGGTGGGTCTTTTCTGTGGAAAGCTAAACTCACCCCTCCAAGTTCCTGATGTCAGTTTGCAGGGGGTGTTTGGCAGTCTAAGGGCAGCTAGGGTTTCAGCTTCATGGCAGCTTGGTTCTGGGAGTAAGTACACTGTTCAGAATTCTAAGTGGCAGAAGTCCACTTCGGGGCACAGAGCTCTGTGCAGGAACGGTGGATCTCTTCTGTGGGAAGTTAAAGTCACTCCTCCAAGTTCCTGATGTCGGTTTGCAGGAGGTGTTTGGCAGTCTAAGGGCAGCTAGGGTTTCAGCTTCATGGCAGCTTGGTTGTGGCAGTAAGTACACTGTTCAGAATTCTAAGTGGCAGAAGCCCACTCCCGGGCACAGAGCTCTGTGCAGGAACAGTGGCTCTCTTCTGTGGGAAGCTATACTCACCCCCTAAGTTCCTAATGTCAGGTTGTAGGAGACATTGGGCACTCCAAGGACAGTTAGGGTTCCAGCTTCTGACAGCTTGGTTCTGGGAGTAATGTGCACTGTTCAGAATTCTAAGTGGCAGAAGCCCACTCCCGGGCACAGAGCTCTGTGCAGGAACTGTGGGTCTCTTCTGTGGGAAACTAAACTCCCCCCAGCAGGTTCCTGATGTCAGGCTGTAGGAGACATTTGGCGCTCCAAGGCCAGTTAGGGTTCCAGCTTCTGGATGCTTGGATCTGGCAGAAGTCCTGTGCTGAACTTATTTTTATCAGTTAGCAGCCCACTCCGTGGCCGAGAGTTCTGTGCAGGAACTGTGGGTCTTTTCTGTGGGAAGCAAAACTCACCCCTCCAAGTTCATGATGTCAGTTTGCAGGGGGTGTTTGGCAGTCTAAGGGCAGCTAGGGTTTCAGCTTCATGGCAGCTTGGTTGTGGCAGTAAGTACACTGTTCAGAATTCTAAGTGGCAGAAGCCCACTCCCGGGCACAGAGCTCTGTGCAGGAACAGTGGCTCTCTTCTGTGGGAAGCTATACTCACCGACTAAGTTCGTGATGTCAGGCTGTAGGAGACATTTGGCGCTCCAAGGCCAGTTAGGGTTCCAGCTTCTGGATGCTTGGATCTGGCAGAAGTCCTGTGCAGAACTTATTTTTTTCAGTTCGCAGCCCACTCCGTGGCCGAGAGTTCTGTGCAGGAACGGTGGGTCTTTTCTGTGGAAAGCTAAACTCACCCCTCCAAGTTCCTGATGTCAGTTTGCAGGGGGTGTTTGGCAGTCTAAGGGCAGCTAGGGTTTCAGCTTCATGGCAGCTTGGTTGTGGGAGTAAGTACACTGTTCAGAATTCTAAGTGGCAGAAGCCCACTCCCGGGCACAGAGCCCTGTGCAGGAACAGTGGCTGTCTTCTGTGGGAAGCTATACTCACCGACTAAGTTCCTAATGTCAGGTTGTAGGAGACATTGGGCACTCGCAGGACAGTTAGGTTCCAGCTTTTGGATGCTTGGATCTGGCAGAAGTCCTGTGCAGAACTTATTTTTTTCAGTTCACAGCCCACTCCGTGGCCGAGAGTTCTGTGCAGGAACGGTGGGTCTTTTCTGTGGAAAGCTAAACTCACCCCTCCAAATTCCTGATGTCAGTTTGCAGGGGGTGTTTGGCAGTCTAAGGGCAGCTAGGGTTTCAGCTTCATGGCAGCTTGGTTGTGGGAGTAAGTACACTGTTCAGAATTCTAAGTGGCAGAAGCCCACTCCCGGGCACAGAGCTCTGTGCAGGAACTGTGGCTCTCTTCTGTGGGAAGCTATACTCACCGACTAAGTTCGTGATGTCAGGCTGTAGGAGACATTTGGCGCTCCAAGGCCAGTTAGGGTTCCAGCTTCTGGATGCTTGGATCTGGCAGAAGTCCTGTGCTGAACTTATTTTTATCAGGTAGCAGCCCACTCCGTGGCCGAGAGTTCTGTGAAGGAACGGTGGGTCTTTTCTGTGGGAAGCTATACTCACCGACTACGTTCCTAATGTCAGGTTGTAGGAGACATTGGGCACTCCAAGGACAGTTAGGGTTTCAGCTTCTGACAGCTTGGTTCTGGGAGTAATGTGCACTGTTCAGAATTCTAAGTCGCAGAAGCCCACTCCGGGACACCGAGCTCTGTGCAGGAACTGTGGGTCTTTTCTGTGGGAAACTAAACTCACCCCAGCAGGTTCCTGATGTCAGGCTGTAGGAGACATTTGGCACTCCAAGGCCAGTAAGGGTTCCAGCTTCTGGATGCTTGGATCTGGCAGAAGTCCTGTGCTGAACTTATTTTTATCAGTTAGCAGCGCACTCCGTGGCCGAGAGTTCTGTGCAGGAACGGGGGGTCTTTTCTGTGGAAAGCTAAACTCACCCCTCCAAGTTCCTGATGTCAGTTTGCAGGGGGTGTTTGGCAGTCTAAGGGCAGCTAGGGTTTCAGCTTCATGGCAGCTTGGTTGTGGGAGTGAGTACACTGTTCAGAATTCTAAGTGGCAGAAGCCCACTCCCGGGTACAGAGCTCTGTGCAGGAACAGTGGCTCTCTTCTGTGGGAAGCTATACTCACCGACTAAGTTCCTAATGTCAGGTTGTAGGAGACATTGGGCACTCGCAGGACAGTTAGGGTTCCAGCTTTTGGATGCTTGGATCTGGTAGAAGTCCTGTGCAGAACTTATTTTTTTCAGTTCGCAGCCCACTCCGTGGCCGAGAGTTCTGTGCAGGAACGGTGGGTCTTTTCTGTGGAAAGCTAAATTCACCCCTCCAAGTTCATGATGTCAGTTTGCAGGGGGTGTTTGGCAGTCTAAGGGCAGCTAGGGTTTCAGCTTCATGGCAGCTTGGTTGTGGGAGTAAGTACACTGTTCAGAATTCTAAGTGGCAGAAATCCACTCCGGGACACAGAGCTCTGTGCAGGAACAGTGGCTGTCTTCTGTGGGAAGCTATACTCACCCCCTGAAGTTCCTAATGTCAGGTTGTAGGAGACATTGGGCACTCGCAGGACAGTTAGGGTTCCAGCTTCTGGGAGCTTGGCTATGGGAGAAGTGCAGCAGTGTTCAGAATTCTAAGTGGCAGAAGCCCACTCCCGGGCACAGAGCTCTGTGCAGGAACAGTGGCTCTCTTCTGTGGGAAGCTATACTCACCCCCTAAGTTCCTAATGGCAGGTTTTAGGAGACATTGGGCACTCCAAGGACAGTTAGCGTTCCAACTTCTTAGAGCTTGGTTCTGGGAGTAATGTGCACTGTTCAGAATTCTAAGTGGCAGAAGCCCACTCCCGGGCACAGAGCTCTGTGCAGGAACTGTGGGTCTTTTCTGTGGGAAACAAAACTCACCCCAGCAGGTTCCTGATGTCAGGCTGTAGGAGACATTTGGCGCTCCAAGGCCAGTTAGGGTTCCAGCTTCTGGATGCTTGGATCTGGCAGAAGTCCTGTGCTGAACTTATTTTTATCAGTTAGCAGCGCACTCCGTGGCCGAGAGTTCTGTGCAGGAACGGTGGGTCTTTTCTGTGGGAAGCTATACTCACCGACTAAGTTCCTAATGTCAGGTTGTAGGAGACATTGGGCACTCCAAGGACAGTTAGGGTTCCAGCTTCTGACAGCTTTGTTGTGGGAGTAATGTGCACTGTTAAGAATTCTAAGTGGCAGAAGCCCACTCCGGGGCACAGAGCTCTGTGTAGGAACTGTGGGTCTTTTCTGTGGAAAGCTAAACTCACCCCTCCAAGTTCCTGATGTCAGTTTGCAGGGGGTGTTTGGCAGTCTAAGGGCAGCTAGGGTTTCAGCTTCATGGCAGCTTGGTTGTGGGAGTAAGTACACTGTTCAGAATTCTAAGTGGCAGAAGCCCACTCCCGGGCACAGAGCTCTGTGCAGGAACAGCGGCTCTCTTCTGTGGGAAGTTATACTCACCGACTAAGTTCGTGATGTCAGGCTGTAGGAGACATTTGGCGCTCCAAGGCCAGTTAGGGTTCCAGCTTCTGGATGCTTGGATCTGGCAGAAGTCCTGTGCTGAACTTATTTTTATCAGTTAGCAGCGCACTCCGTGGCCGAGAGTTCTGTGAAGGAACGGTGGGTCTTTTCTGTGGGAAGCTATACTCACCGACTACGTTCCTAATGTCAGGTTGTAGGAGACATTGGGCACTCCAAGGACAGTTAGGGTTTCAGCTTCTGACAGCTTGGTTCTGGGAGTAATGTGCACTGTTCAGAATTCTAAGTCGCAGAAGCCCACTCCGGGACACCGAGCTCTGTGCAGGAACTGTGGGTCTTTTCTGTGGGAAACTAAACTCACCCCAGCAGGTTCCTGATGTCAGGCTGTAGGAGACATTTGGCACTCCAAGGCCAGTAAGGGTTCCAGCTTCTGGTGCTTGGATCTGGCAGAAGTCCTGTGCTGAACTTATTTTTATCAGTTAGCAGCGCACTCCGTGGCCGAGAGTTCTGTGCAGGAACGGTGGGTCTTTTCTGTGGAAAGCTAAACTCACCCCTCCAAGTTCCTGATGTCAGTTTGCAGGGGGTGTTTGGCAGTCTAAGGGCAGCTAGGGTTTCAGCTTCATGGCAGCTTGGTTGTGGGAGTAAGTACTCTGTTCAGAATTCTAAGTGGCAGAAGCCCACTCCCGGGCACAGAGCTCTGTGCAGGAACAGTGGCTCTCTTCTGTGGGAAGGTATACTCACCGACTAAGTTCCTAATGTCAGGTTGTAGGAGACATTGGGCACTCCAAGGACAGTTAGGGTTCCAGCTTCTGACAGCTTGGTTCTGGGAGTAATGTGCACTGTTCAGAATTCTAAGTGGCAGAAGCCCACTCCCGGGCACAGAACTCTGTGCAGGAACTGTGGGTCTCTTCTGTGGGAAACTAAACTCCCCCCAGCAGGTTCCTGATGTCAGGCTGTAGGAGACATTTGGCACTCCAAAGCCAGTAAGGGTTCCAGCTTCTGGATGATTGGATCTGGCAGAAGTCCTGTGCTGAACTTATTTTTATCAGTTAGCAGCCCACTCCGTGGCCGAGAGTTCTGTGCAGGAACTGTGGGTCTTTTCTGTGGGAAGCAAAACTCACCCCTCCAAGTTCATGATGTCAGTTTGCAGGGGGTGTTTGGCAGTCTAAGGGCAGCTAGGGTTTCAGCTTCATGGCAGCTTGGTTGTGGGAGTAAGTACACTGTTCAGAATTCTAAGTGGCAGAAGCCCACTCCCGGGCACAGAGCTCTGTGCAGGAACAGTGGCTCTCTTCTGTGGGAAGCTATACTCACCGACTAAGTTCGTGATGTCAGGCTGTA
Organism: Chamaea fasciata; assembly: GCF_029207755.1. NCBI lineage: Eukaryota > Metazoa > Chordata > Aves > Passeriformes > Sylviidae > Chamaea > Chamaea fasciata. The sequence goes on from NW_027094320.1 coordinate 104,040, forward strand.
GGAGACATTTGGCGCTCCAAGGCCAGTTAGGGTTCCAGCTTCTGGATGCTTGGATCTGGCAGAAGTTCTGTGCTGAACTTATTTTTATCAGTTAGCAGCGCACTCCGTGGCCGAGAGTTCTGTGCAGGAACGGGGGGTCTTTTCTGTGGAAAGCTAAACTCACCCCTCCAAGTTCCTGATGTCAGTTTGCAGGGGGTGTTTGGCAGTCTAAGGGCAGCTAGGGTTTCAGCTTCATGGCAGCTTGGTTCTGGGAGTAAGTACACTGTTCAGAATTCTAAGTGGCAGAAGTCCACTTCGGGGCACAGAGCTCTGTGCAGGAACGGTGGATCTCTTCTGTGGGAAGTTAAAGTCACTCCTCCAAGTTCCTGATGTCGGTTTGCAGGAGGTGTTTGGCAGTCTAAGGGCAGCTAGGGTTTCAGCTTCATGGCAGCTTGGTTGTGGCAGTAAGTACACTGTTCAGAATTCTAAGTGGCAGAAGCCCAGTCCCGGGCACAGAGCTCTGTGCAGGAACAGTGGCTCTCTTCTGTGGGAAGCTATACTCACCGACTAAGTTCCTAATGTCAGGTTGTAGGAGACATTGGGCACTCGCAGGACAGTTAGGGTTCCAGCTTCTGGATGCTTGGATCTGGCAGAAGTCCTGTGCTGAACTTATTTTTATCAGTTAGCAGCCCACTCCGTGGCCGAGAGTTCTGTGCAGGAACGGTGGGTCTTTTCTGTGGAAAGCTAAATTCACCCCTCCAAGTTCATGATGTCAGTTTGCAGGGGGTGTTTGGCAGTCTAAGGGCAGCTAGGGTTTCAGCTTCATGGCAGCTTGGTTGTGGGAGTAAGTACACTGTTCAGAATTCTAAGTGGCAGAAATCCACTCCGGGACACAGAGCTCTGTGCAGGAACAGTGGCTGTCTTCTGTGGGAAGCTATACTCACCCCCTGAAGTTCCTAATGTCAGGTTGTAGGAGACATTGGGCACTCGCAGGACAGTTAGGGTTCCAGCTTCTGGGAGCTTGGCTATGGGAGAAGTGCAGCAGTGTTCAGAATTCTAAGTGGCAGAAGCCCACTCCCGGGCACAGAGCTCTGTGCAGGAACAGTGGCTCTCTTCTGTGGGAAGCTATACTCACCCCCTAAGTTCCTAATGGCAGGTTTTAGGAGACATTGGGCACTCCAAGGACAGTTAGCGTTCCAACTTCTTAGAGCTTGGTTCTGGGAGTAATGTGCACTGTTCAGAATTCTAAGTGGCAGAAGCCCACTCCCGGGCACAGAGCTCTGTGCAGGAACTGTGGGTCTTTTCTGTGGGAAACAAAACTCACCCCAGCAGGTTCCTGATGTCAGGCTGTAGGAGACATTTGGCGCTCCAAGGCCAGTTAGGGTTCCAGCTTCTGGATGCTTGGATCTGGCAGAAGTCCTGTGCTGAACTTATTTTTATCAGTTAGCAGCGCACTCCGTGGCCGAGAGTTCTGTGCAGGAACGGTGGGTCTTTTCTGTGGGAAGCTATACTCACCGACTAAGTTCCTAATGTCAGGTTGTAGGAGACATTGGGCACTCCAAGGATAGTTAGGGTTCCAGCTTCTGACAGCTTTGTTGTGGGAGTAATGTGCACTGTTAAGAATTCTAAGTGGCAGAAGCCCACTCCGGGGCACAGAGCTCTGTGTAGGAACTGTGGGTCTTTTCTGTGGAAAGCTAAACTCACCCCTCCAAGTTCCTGATGTCAGTTTGCAGGGGGTGTTTGGCAGTCTAAGGGCAGCTAGGGTTTCAGCTTCTGGATGCTTGGATCTGGCAGAAGTCCTGTGCTGAACTTATTTTTATCAGTTAGCAGCGCACTCCGTGGCCGAGAGTTCTGTGCAGGAACTGTGCATCTTTTCTGTGGGAAGCAAAACTCACCCCTCCAAGTTCCTGATGTCAGTTTGCAGGGGGTGTTTGGCAGTCTAAGGGCAGCTAGGGTTTCAGCTTCATGGCAGCTTGGTTGTGGGAGTAAGTACACTGTTCAGAATTCTAAGTGGCAGAAGCCCACTCCCGGGCACAGAGCTCTGTGCAGGAACAGCGGCTCTCTTCTGTGGGAAGTTATACTCACCGACTAAGTTCGTGATGTCAGGCTGTAGGAGACATTTGGCGCTCCAAGGCCAGTTAGGGTTCCAGCTTCTGGATGCTTGGATCTGGCAGAAGTCCTGTGCTGAACTTATTTTTATCAGTTAGCAGCGCACTCCGTGGCCGAGAGTTCTGTGAAGGAACGGTGGGTCTTTTCTGTGGGAAGCTATACTCACCGACTACGTTCCTAATGTCAGGTTGTAGGAGACATTGGGCACTCCAAGGACAGTTAGGGTTTCAGCTTCTGACAGCTTGGTTCTGGGAGTAATGTGCACTGTTCAGAATTCTAAGTCGCAGAAGCCCACTCCGGGACACCGAGCTCTGTGCAGGAACTGTGGGTCTTTTCTGTGGGAAACTAAACTCACCCCAGCAGGTTCCTGATGTCAGGCTGTAGGAGACATTTGGCACTCCAAGGCCAGTAAGGGTTCCAGCTTCTGGTGCTTGGATCTGGCAGAAGTCCTGTGCTGAACTTATTTTTATCAGTTAGCAGCGCACTCCGTGGCCGAGAGTTCTGTGCAGGAACGGTGGGTCTTTTCTGTGGAAAGCTAAACTCACCCCTCCAAGTTCCTGATGTCAGTTTGCAGGGGGTGTTTGGCAGTCTAAGGGCAGCTAGGGTTTCAGCTTCATGGCAGCTTGGTTGTGGGAGTAAGTACACTGTTCAGAATTCTAAGTGGCAGAAGCCCACTCCCGGGCACAGAGCTCTGTGCAGGAACAGTGGCTCTCTTCTGTGGGAAGGTATACTCACCGACTAAGTTCCTAATGTCAGGTTGTAGGAGACATTGGGCACTCCAAGGACAGTTAGGGTTCCAGCTTCTGACAGCTTGGTTCTGGGAGTAATGTGCACTGTTCAGAATTCTAAGTGGCAGAAGCCCACTCCCGGGCACAGAACTCTGTGCAGGAACTGTGGGTCTCTTCTGTGGGAAACTAAACTCCCCCCAGCAGGTTCCTGATGTCAGGCTGTAGGAGACATTTGGCACTCCAAAGCCAGTAAGGGTTCCAGCTTCTGGATGATTGGATCTGGCAGAAGTCCTGTGCTGAACTTATTTTTATCAGTTAGCAGCCCACTCCGTGGCCGAGAGTTCTGTGCAGGAACTGTGGGTCTTTTCTGTGGGAAGCAAAACTCACCCCTCCAAGTTCATGATGTCAGTTTGCAGGGGGTGTTTGGCAGTCTAAGGGCAGCTAGGGTTTCAGCTTCATGGCAGCTTGGTTGTGGGAGTAAGTACACTGTTCAGAATTCTAAGTGGCAGAAGCCCACTCCCGGGCACAGAGCTCTGTGCAGGAACAGTGGCTCTCTTCTGTGGGAAGCTATACTCACCGACTAAGTTCGTGATGTCAGGCTGTAGGAGACATTTGGCGCTCCAAGGCCAGTTAGGGTTCCAGCTTCTGGATGCTTGGATCTGGCAGAAGTTCTGTGCTGAACTTATTTTTATCAGTTAGCAGCGCACTCCGTGGCCGAGAGTTCTGTGCAGGAACGGGGGGTCTTTTCTGTGGAAAGCTAAACTCACCCCTCCAAGTTCCTGATGTCAGTTTGCAGGGGGTGTTTGGCAGTCTAAGGGCAGCTAGGGTTTCAGCTTCATGGCAGCTTGGTTCTGGGAGTAAGTACACTGTTCAGAATTCTAAGTGGCAGAAGTCCACTTCGGGGCACAGAGCTCTGTGCAGGAACGGTGGATCTCTTCTGTGGGAAGTTAAAGTCACTCCTCCAAGTTCCTGATGTCGGTTTGCAGGAGGTGTTTGGCAGTCTAAGGGCAGCTAGGGTTTCAGCTTCATGGCAGCTTGGTTGTGGCAGTAAGTACACTGTTCAGAATTCTAAGTGGCAGAAGCCCAGTCCCGGGCACAGAGCTCTGTGCAGGAACAGTGGCTCTCTTCTGTGGGAAGCTATACTCACCGACTAAGTTCCTAATGTCAGGCTGTAGGAGACATTGGGCACTCCAAGGACAGTTAGGGTTCCAGCTTCTGGATGCTTGGATCTGGCAGAAGTCCTGTGCTGAACTTATTTTTATCAGTTAGCAGCCCACTCCGTGGCCGAGAGTTCTGTGCAGGAACGGTGGGTCTTTTCTGTGGAAAGCTAAACTCACCCCTCCAAGTTCCTGATGTCAGTTTGCAGGGGGTGTTTGGCAGTCTAAGGGCAGCTAGGGTTTCAGCTTCATGGCAGCTTGGTTGTGGGAGTAAGTACACTGTTCAGAATTCTAAGTGGCAGAAATCCACTCCGGGACACAGAGCTCTGTGCAGGAACAGTGGCTCTCTTCTGTGGGAAGCTATACTCACCCCCTAAGTTCCTAATGTCAGGTTGTAGGAGACATTGGGCACTCCAAGGACAGTTAGGGTTCCAGCTTCTGACAGCTTGGTTCTGGGAGTAATGTGCACTGTTCAGAATTCTAAGTGGCAGAAGCCCACTCCCGGGCACAGAGCTCTGTGCAGGAACTGTGGGTCTCTTCTGTGGGAAACTAAACTCCCCCCAGCAGGTTCCTGATGTCAGGCTGTAGGAGACATTTGGCGCTCCAAGGCCAGTTAGGGTTCCAGCTTCTGGATGCTTGGATCTGGCAGAAGTCCTGTGCTGAACTTATTTTTATCAGTTAGCAGCCCACTCCGTGGCCGAGAGTTCTGTGCAGGAACTGTGGGTCTTTTCTGTGGGAAGCAAAACTCACCCCTCCAAGTTCATGATGTCAGTTTGCAGGGGGTGTTTGGCAGTCTAAGGGCAGCTAGGGTTTCAGCTTCATGGCAGCTTGGTTGTGGCAGTAAGTACACTGTTCAGAATTCTAAGTGGCAGAAGCCCACTCCCGGGCACAGAGCTCTGTGCAGGAACAGTGGCTCTCTTCTGTGGGAAGCTATACTCACCGACTAAGTTCGTGATGTCAGGCTGTAGGAGACATTTGGCGCTCCAAGGCCAGTTAGGGTTCCAGCTTCTGGATGCTTGGATCTGGCAGAAGTCCTGTGCAGAACTTATTTTTTTCAGTTCGCAGCCCACTCCGTGGCCGAGAGTTCTGTGCAGGAACGGTGGGTCTTTTCTGTGGAAAGCTAAACTCACCCCTCCAAGTTCCTGATGTCAGTTTGCAGGGGGTGTTTGGCAGTCTAAGGGCAGCTAGGGTTTCAGCTTCATGGCAGCTTGGTTGTGGGAGTAAGTACACTGTTCAGAATTCTAAGTGGCAGAAGCCCACTCCCGGGCACAGAGCCCTGTGCAGGAACAGTGGCTGTCTTCTGTGGGAAGCTATACTCACCGACTAAGTTCCTAATGTCAGGTTGTAGGAGACATTGGGCACTCGCAGGACAGTTAGGGTTCCAGCTTTTGGATGCTTGGATCTGGCAGAAGTCCTGTGCAGAACTTATTTTTTTCAGTTCACAGCCCACTCCGTGGCCGAGAGTTCTGTGCAGGAACGGTGGGTCTTTTCTGTGGAAAGCTAAACTCACCCCTCCAAATTCCTGATGTCAGTTTGCAGGGGGTGTTTGGCAGTCTAAGGGCAGCTAGGGTTTCAGCTTCATGGCAGCTTGGTTGTGGGAGTAAGTACACTGTTCAGAATTCTAAGTGGCAGAAGCCCACTCCCGGGCACAGAGCTCTGTGCAGGAACTGTGGCTCTCTTCTGTGGGAAGCTATACTCACCGACTAAGTTCGTGATGTCAGGCTGTAGGAGACATTTGGCGCTCCAAGGCCAGTTAGGGTTCCAGCTTCTGGATGCTTGGATCTGGCAGAAGTCCTGTGCTGAACTTATTTTTATCAGGTAGCAGCCCACTCCGTGGCCGAGAGTTCTGTGAAGGAACGGTGGGTCTTTTCTGTGGGAAGCTATACTCACCGACTACGTTCCTAATGTCAGGTTGTAGGAGACATTGGGCACTCCAAGGACAGTTAGGGTTCCAGCTTCTGACAGCTTGGTTCTGGGAGTAATGTGCACTGTTCAGAATTCTAAGTCGCAGAAGCCCACTCCGGGACACCGAGCTCTGTGCAGGAACTGTGGGTCTTTTCTGTGGGATACTAAACTCACCCCAGCAGGTTCCTGATGTCAGGCTGTAGGAGACATTTGGCACTCCAAGGCCAGTAAGGGTTCCAGCTTCTGGATGCTTGGATCTGGCAGAAGTCCTGTGCTGAACTTATTTTTATCAGTTAGCAGCGCACTCCGTGGCCGAGAGTTCTGTGCAGGAACGGGGGGTCTTTTCTGTGGAAAGCTAAACTCACCCCTCCAAGTTCCTGATGTCAGTTTGCAGGGGGTGTTTGGCAGTCTAAGGGCAGCTAGGGTTTCAGCTTCATGGCAGCTTGGTTGTGGGAGTGAGTACACTGTTCAGAATTCTAAGTGGCAGAAGCCCACTCCCGGGTACAGAGCTCTGTGCAGGAACAGTGGCTCTCTTCTGTGGGAAGCTATACTCACCGACTAAGTTCCTAATGTCAGGTTGTAGGAGACATTGGGCACTCGCAGGACAGTTAGGGTTCCAGCTTTTGGATGCTTGGATCTGGTAGAAGTCCTGTGCAGAACTTATTTTTTTCAGTTCGCAGCCCACTCCGTGGCCGAGAGTTCTGTGCAGGAACGGTGGGTCTTTTCTGTGGAAAGCTAAATTCACCCCTCCAAGTTCATGATGTCAGTTTGCAGGGGGTGTTTGGCAGTCTAAGGGCAGCTAGGGTTTCAGCTTCATGGCAGCTTGGTTGTGGGAGTAAGTACACTGTTCAGAATTCTAAGTGGCAGAAATCCACTCCGGGACACAGAGCTCTGTGCAGGAACAGTGGCTGTCTTCTGTGGGAAGCTATACTCACCCCCTGAAGTTCCTAATGTCAGGTTGTAGGAGACATTGGGCACTCGCAGGACAGTTACGGTTCCAGCTTCTGGGAGCTTGGCTATGGGAGAAGTGCAGCAGTGTTCAGAATTCTAAGTGGCAGAAGCCCACTCCCGGGCACAGAGCTCTGTGCACGAACAGTGGCTCTCTTCTGTGGGAAGCTATACTCACCCCCTAAGTTCCTAATGGCAGGTTTTAGGAGACATTGGGCACTCCAAGGACAGTTAGCGTTCCAACTTCTTAGAGCTTGGTTCTGGGAGTAATGTGCACTGTTCAGAATTCTAAGTGGCAGAAGCCCACTCCCGGGCACAGAGCTCTGTGCAGGAACTGTGGGTCTTTTCTGTGGGAAACAAAACTCACCCCAGCAGGTTCCTGATGTCAGGCTGTAGGAGACATTTGGCGCTCCAAGGCCAGTTAGGGTTTCAGCTTCTGGATGCTTGGATCTGGCAGAAGTCCTGTGCTGAACTTATTTTTATCAGTTAGCAGCGCACTCCGTGGCCGAGAGTTCTGTGCAGGAACGGTGGGTCTTTTCTGTGGGAAGCTATACTCACCCCTCCAAGTTCCTGATGTCAGTTTGCAGGGGGTGTTTGGCAGTCTAAGGGCAGCTAGGGTTTCAGCTTCATGGCAGCTTGGTTGTGGGAGTAAGTACTCTGTTCAGAATTCTAAGTGGCAGAAGCCCACTCCCGGGCACAGAGCTCTGTGCAGGAACAGCGGCTCTCTTCTGTGGGAAGTTATACTCACCGACTAAGTTCGTGATGTCAGGCTGTAGGAGACATTTGGCGCTCCAAGGCCAGTTAGGGTTCCAGCTTCTGGATGCTTGGATCTGGCAGAAGTCCTGTGCTGAACTTATTTTTATCAGGTAGCAGCCCACTCCGTGGCCGAGAGTTCTGTGAAGGAACGGTGGGTCTTTTCTGTGGGAAGCTATACTCACCGACTACGTTCCTAATGTCAGGTTGTAGGAGACATTGGGCACTCCAAGGACAGTTAGGGTTTCAGCTTCTGACAGCTTGGTTCTGGGAGTAATGTGCACTGTTCAGAATTCTAAGTCGCAGAAGCCCACTCCGGGACACCGAGCTCTGTGCAGGAACTGTGGGTCTTTTCTGTGGGAAACTAAACTCACCCCAGCAGGTTCCTGATGTCAGGCTGTAGGGGACATTTGGCACTCCAAGGCCAGTAAGGGTTCCAGCTTCTGGTGCTTGGATCTGGCAGAAGTCCTGTGCAGAACTTATTTTTTTCAGTTCACAGCCCACTCCGTGGCCGAGAGTTCTGTGCAGGAACGGTGGGTCTTTTCTGTGGAAAGCTAAACTCACCCCTCTAAATTCCTGATGTCAGTTTGCAGGGGGTGTTTGGCAGTCTAAGGGCAGCTAGGGTTTCAGCTTCATGGCAGCTTGGTTGTGGGAGTAAGTACACTGTTCAGAATTCTAAGTGGCAGAAGCCCACTCCCGGGCACAGAGCTCTGTGCAGGAACAGTGGCTCTCTTCTGTGGGAAGCTATACTCACCGACTAAGTTCGTGATGTCAGGCTGTAGGAGACATTTGGCGCTCCAAGGCCAGTTAGGGTTCCAGCTTCTGGATGCTTGGATCTGGCAGAAGTCCTGTGCTGAACTTATTTTTATCAGTTAGCAGCGCACTCCGTGGCCGAGAGTTCTGTGCAGGAACGGGGGGTCTTTTCTGTGGAAAGCTAAACTCACCCCTCCAAGTTCCTGATGTCAGTTTGCAGGGGGTGTTTGGCAGTCTAAGGGCAGCTAGGGTTTCAGCTTCATGGCAGCTTGGTTGTGGGAGTGAGTACACTGTTCAGAATTATAAGTGGCAGAAGCCCACTCTCGGGTACAGAGCTCTGTGCAGGAACAGTGGCTCTCTTCTGTGGGAAGCTATACTCACCGACTAAGTTCCTAATGTCAGGTTGTAGGAGACATTGGGCACTCGCAGGACAGTTAGGGTTCCAGCTTTTGGATGCTTGGATCTGGTAGAAGTCCTGTGCAGAACTTATTTTTTTCAGTTCGCAGCCCACTCCGTGGCCGATAGTTCTGTGCAGGAACGGTGGGTCTTTTCTGTGGAAAGCTAAATTCACCCCTCCAAGTTCATGATGTCAGTTTGCAGGGGGTGTTTGGCAGTTTAAGGGCAGCTAGGGTTTCAGCTTCATGGCAGCTTGGTTTTGGGAGTAAGTACACTGTTCAGAATTCTAAGTGGCAGAAGCCCACTCCCGGGCACAGAGCTCTGTGCAGGAACAGTGGCTCTCTTCTGTGGGAAGGTATACTCACCGACTAAGTTCCTAATGTCAGGTTGTAGGAGACATTGGGCACTCCAAGGACAGTTAGGGTTCCAGCTTCTGACAGCTTGGTTCTGGGAGTAATGTGCACTGTTCAGAATTCTAAGTGGCAGAAGCCCACTCCCGGGCACAGAACTCTGTGCAGGAACTGTGGGTCTCTTCTGTGGGAAACTAAACTCCCCCCAGCAGGTTCCTGATGTCAGGCTGTAGGAGACATTTGGCACTCCAAAGCCAGTAAGGGTTCCAGCTTCTGGATGATTGGATCTGGCAGAAGTCCTGTGCTGAACTTATTTTTATCAGTTAGCAGCCCACTCCGTGGCCGAGAGTTCTGTGCAGGAACTGTGGGTCTTTTCTGTGGGAAGCAAAACTCACCCCTCCAAGTTCATGATGTCAGTTTGCAGGGGGTGTTTGGCAGTCTAAGGGCAGCTAGGGTTTCAGCTTCATGGCAGCTTGGTTGTGGGAGTAAGTACACTGTTCAGAATTCTAAGTGGCAGAAGCCCACTCCCGGGCACAGAGCTCTGTGCAGGAACAGTGGCTCTCTTCTGTGGGAAGCTATACTCACCGACTAAGTTCGTGATGTCAGGCTGTAGGAGACATTTGGCGCTCCAAGGCCAGTTAGGGTTCCAGCTTCTGGATGCTTGGATCTGGCAGAAGTCCTGTGCTGAACTTATTTTTATCAGTTAGCAGCGCACTCCGTGGCCGAGAGTTCTGTGCAGGAACGGGGGGTCTTTTCTGTGGAAAGCTAAACTCACCCCTCCAAGTTCCTGATGTCAGTTTGCAGGGGGTGTTTGGCAGTCTAAGGGCAGCTAGGGTTTCAGCTTCATGGCAGCTTGGTTGTGGGAGTGAGTACACTGTTCAGAATTCTAAGTGGCAGAAACCCACTCTGGGACACAGAGCTCTGTGCAGGAACTGTGGGTCTCTTCTGTGGGAAGCTAAACTCACCCCCTGAAGTTCCTAATGTCAGGTTGTAGGAGACATTGGGCACTCGCAGGACAGTTAGGGTTCCAGCTTCTGGGAGCTTGGCTATGGGAGAAGTGCAGCAGTGTTCAGAATTCTAAGTGGCAGAAGCCCACTTCCGGGCACAGAGCTCTGTGCACGAACAGTGGCTCTCTTCTGTGGGAAGCTATACTCACCCCCTAAGTTCCTAATGGCAGGTTTTAGGAGACATTGGGCACTCCAAGGACAGTTAGCGTTCCAACTTCTTAGAGCTTGGTTCTGGGAGTAATGTGCACTGTTCAGAATTCTAAGTGGCAGAAGCCCACTCCCGGGCACAGAGCTCTGTGCAGGAACTGTGGGTCTTTTCTGTGGGAAACAAAACTCACCCCAGCAGGTTCCTGATGTCAGGCTGTAGGAGACATTTGGCGCTCCAAGGCCAGTTAGGGTTTCAGCTTCTGGATGCTTGGATCTGGCAGAAGTCCTGTGCTGAACTTATTTTTATCAGGTAGCAGCCCACTCCGTGGCCGAGAGTTCTGTGAAGGAACGGTGGGTCTTTTCTGTGGGAAGCTATACTCACCGACTACGTTCCTAATGTCAGGTTGTAGGAGACATTGGGCACTCCAAGGACAGTTAGGGTTCCAACTTCTTAGAGCTTGGTTCTGGGAGTAATGTGCACTGTTCAGAATTCTAAGTGGCAGAAGCCCACTCCCGGGCACAGAGCTCTGTGCAGGAACGGTGGATCTCTTCTGTGGGAAGTTAAAGTCACTCCTCCAAGTTCCTGATGTCGGTTTGCAGGAGGTGTTTGGCAGTCTAAGGGCAGCTAGGGTTTCAGCTTCATGGCAGCTTGGTTGTGGCAGTAAGTACACTGTTCAGAATTCTAAGTGGCAGAAGCCCAGTCCCGGGCACAGAGCTCTGTGCAGGAACAGAGGCTCTCTTCTGTGGGAAGCTATACTCACTGACTAAGTTCCTAATGTCAGGCTGTAGGAGACATTGGGCACTCCAAGGACAGTTAGGGTTCCAGCTTTTGGATGCTTGGATCTGGGAGATGTCCTGTGCTGAACTTATTTTTATCCGATAGCAGCCCACTCCGTGGCCGAGAGTTCTGTGCAGGAACGGTGGGTCTTTTCTGTGGAAAGGTAAACTCACCGACTAAGTTCCTGATGTCAGGTTGTAGGAGACATTGGGCACTCGCAGGACAGTTAGGGTTCCAGCTTTTGGATGCTTGGATCTGGTAGAAGTCCTGTGCAGACCTTATTTTTTTCAGTTCGCAGCCCACTCCGTGGCGGAGAGTTCTGTGCAGGAACGGTGGGTCTTTTCTGTGGGAAGCTAAACTCACCCCAGCAGGTTCGTGATGTCAGGCTGTAGGAGACATTGGGCACTCCAAGGACAGTTAGGGTTCCAGCTTCTGACAGCTTGGTTCTGGGAGTAATGTGCAGTGTTCAGAATTCTACGTCGCAGAAGCCCACTCCGGGACACAGATCTCTGTGCAGGAACTGTGGGTCTTTTCTGTGGGAAACTAAACTCACCCCAGCAGGTTCCTGATGTCAGGCTGTAGGAGACATTTGGCACTCCTAGGCCAGTAAGGGTTCCAGCTTCTGGATGCTTGGATCTGGCAGAAGTCCTGTGCTGAACTTATTTTTATCAGTTAGCAGCCCACTCCGTGGCCGATAGTTCTGTGCAGGAACGGGGGGTCTTTTCTGTGGGAAGCTAAACTCACCCCTCCAAGTTCCTGATGTCAGTTTGCAGGGGGTGTTTGGCAGTCTAAGGGCAGCTAGGGTTTCAGCTTCTTGGCAGCTTGGTTGTGGGAGTGAGTACACTGTTCAGAATTCTAAGTGGCAGAAGCCCCCTCCCGGGCACAGAGCTCTGTGCAGGAACAGTGGCTCTCTTCTGTGGGAAGCTATACTCACCGACTAAGTTCCTAATGTCAGGTTGTAGGAGACATTGGGCACTCGCAGGACAGTTAGGGTTCCAGCTTTTGGATGCTTGGATCTGGCAGAAGTCCTGTGCAGAACTTCTTTTTTTCAGTTAGCAGCCCACTCCGTGGCCGAGAGTTCTTTGCAGGAACGGTGGGTCTTTTCTGTGGAAAGCTAAACTCACCCCTCCAAGTTCCTGATGTAAGTTTGCAGGGGGTGTTTGGCAGTCTAAGGGCAGCTAGGGTTTCAGCTTCATGGCAGCTTGGTTGCGGGAGTAAGTACACTGTTCAGAATTCTAAGTGGCAGAAGCCCACTCCTGGGCACAGAGCTCTGTGTAGGAATAGTGGCTCTCTTCTGTGGGAAGCTATACTCACCGACTAAGTTCCTAATGTCAGGCTGTAGGAGACATTGGGCACTCCAAGGACAGTTAGGGTTCCAGGTTCTGACAGCTTAGTTCTGGGAGTAATGTGCACTGTTCAGAATTCTAAGTGGCAGAAGCCCACTCCCGGGCACAGAGCTCTGTGCAGGAACAGTGGCTCTCTTCTGTGGGACGCTATACTCACCCCCTAAGTTTCTAATGTCAGGTTGTAGGAGACATTGGACACTCCAAGGACTGTAAGGGTTCCAGCTTCTCTAAGGTTGGATCTGGCAGAAGTTTTGTACTGCACTTATTTGTATCAGTTAGCAGCCCACTCTGTTGCAGAGAGTTCTGTGCAGGAAGAGTGGCTCTCTTCTCTGGGAAGCTAAACTCACCCCTCCAAGTTCCTGATGTCAGGTTGTGGTAGATATTGGGCACTCCAAGGACAGTTAGAGTTCCAGCCTCTGGGAGCTTGGATTTGGCTGATATCCTGTGTGGATTTATTTTTAGCAGGCAGTAGTCCTCTCTGGGTCAGAGGGCTCTGTGCAGGAAGTGTCGCCCCTTTTCTGTGGGAATCTGGACTCACCCCATCAGGTTCCTGATTTCAATTTATAGGATAGATTTGGCACTCCAAGGACAGTAAGGGTTCCAGCGTCTGGGAGCTTGGATCTGGTAGCAGTCCTGTGCTGAACTTAATTTTATGAGTTAGCAGCCCAGTCTGGGGCAGAGAGTTCTGTGCAGGAATGGTGGCTCTTTTCTGTGGGAAGCTAAACTCACCTCTCCACGTTCATAATGTCAGGTTGTAGGAGACATTTGGCACTCCAAGGACAGTTAGATTTCCAACTTTTGAAAGCTTTGATCTGGCAGGTATCCTGTGGTGACTTTATGTTTAGCAGGCAGAACCCCAATTTGGCTCCAGAGAGTTCTGTGCAGCAACGGTGGCTCTCTTCTGTGGGAAGCTAAACTCACTCCTCCAAGTCCTTCATTTCAGGTTGTAGGAGACATTTTGTCCTCCAAGGACAGTTAGGGTTCCAGCATCTGGCAGCTTGGGTCTGGCAGATATCCTGTGCTTAACTTAGTTTTAGGAGGCAGAAGCCCCATCCGGGGCAGGGAGGTCTGTGCAGCCGTGGTGCCTCTGTTCGGTGGGAAGCTAAACTGCCCGCACCAGGTTCCTCATATCAGGTGGTAGGAGACATTTGCCACTCGAAGGACAGTTAGGGCTCCAGATTCTGGCAGCTTGGCCATGGGAGAAGTGCAGCAGTGTTCAGAATTGTAAGTGGCAGAAGCTCACTCCTGGGCTCAGAGCTCTGTGCAGGAATGGTGTCCCTTTTTCTGGGGAAACTAAACAAACCCCCTGGTTCAGATTGTTCGTTTTAAGGAGCCATTTGGCCGTCTCAGGGGAGCCAGGCTTCCAGGTACTGACAGCGTGGATCTGGGAGTAAGTGTGTTGTTCAGAATTCTAAGAGGCAGAAGCCCAGTCTGGTGCACAGAGGTCTCTGAAGGAAAGGTGGGTCTTTTGTGGGAACCTAAACTCTCCCCATCAGGTTCCTGATGTCAGTTCATAGGATAGATTTGGCACTCCAAGGACAGTAAGGGTTCCAGCTTCTGGCAGTTTGGATCTGGCAGATGTCCTGTGCTGAAGTTAATTTTATCATTTGGCAGCCCACTCCGTGGCAGAGAGTTCTGTGCAGGAACGGTGGTTCTCTTCTGATGGAACAGAAACTCACTCCTAGAAGTTCGTAATGTTCGGTTGTAGGAGACATTTGGCACTCGAAGGACAGTTAGGGTTCCAGCTTCTGGCACCTTGGCTCTGGGAGAAGTGTAGCTATGTTTAGATTTGTAGATGGCATAAGTCCACTCCTGGGCATAGCGCTCTGTTCAACATCAGTGGCCCTTTTGTGTGGCAAGCTGGACTCACCCTATCACATTCCTGATTTCAGTTTTTAGGAGGTGTTTGGCACTCCACGGCCAGTCTGGCATTCTGCTTCTAGTAGCATGGGTCTTGGTGCAATGCTGATGCATTCAGAATTCTATTTTCTAGAAGTCTAGTTCCATGTAGAAGGCCTTAGACCTGACTGGACGTTCCTTTTGTGGGAAAGTTAAGTCACCCCCTTAGGGTCCTGATGTCTGTTTTTATAGTCCACTGGTAGTATGTACCCTCCCTGAATCCTAGTTTTGGTTTATTGGGTTTGGGTGAAATATTCTTCTATCGGTAATTTTTGCAGGGAGACTTCTCCTCTGACCCTAAAAATCCTGCCTGCCCTAGATTGAAAAAAGTAACTCCCCTAATTTGAAAGCAGTTACATGTTGTTTTTATAAGATGTCCGTCAATCTGCTTGCAACATTGCTACAACCCTCATCTCTCTCCATCTAGATTCAGAAACATTACTCTGCCTGGATTTCATATAGGTGTTCACCAGGTTTCAAAGTATTAAACATGTACGTTTCAAAGTCTCCATTGCAAAATACGGGATGGGTTCCGGAATACCAGAATCACCCAGTTTCAACATGCCAAAACCATTCTATTTCATAATGTTAGAATATTAAGTTATAACATCTCTAAGACAATTTCTAAATATCAAGTTGCAAAGTATCATTTCTTTGATGTCTTCTATGGATGGGATTCCTAATCCCCAAAACTGCCATACTGTCAAAATGGGATCTGTGTGAAATATTTTGCCCTCTGAAAAGTTTTTACCTAATGACCATTCATCTATTTTCATCATACAGCTAGATGTAGTAAAAAACAAGCAAATACTTTTAGTAGTTTTCTGCCTAGATGGATCTGAGAACTGGCATTTCCCAAACTAAGGATGGAGCAGATCTCTTCCCTGGATCATCCTGGAAAATTTGTTTAATAGGCAAAGGGAGTTCTTATAAATTACATTAATATGTTACTGTAATTTAGGGCGGACCAGCCACCGGCAGCAGGACTCCGGTTTGCTCCGGGCCGGTCAGGATTAGACATCAGTCACCTGGCAACCCCCTTGGCTCCTTAAGGGATACATAGAAGACCTCAACAGAAACACAATTCAGTAAGGATTCCTAAGTAAATATTTCTTGTAATTGCTTATAGTCTGGGAAGAATTTCCTAAATACTTACAAACTTAGGACATAGGGAATTCTGGGGATAGAACTTCCATCTCGGCCACTGGCCACAAGAAGAACAGTTCTCTTCCACAGAACGGAAGCCTAGCACCCCAGCGTTTCAGAGCAGACGAAGGGTCACGCAGGGGAACGAACAATCTGCCGGATCTTTCTCGACCTCATCCCACAATGCCCCCTGTCTTCAGAGGGTTTCCTGGGCACACCCCGGCGGGGAGGTGCTAGTTCAGAGGGGCCTAGCTGTCTCTGCTTTTTAAGGGCTTGAATTTTAGGGAAAACTCCCCTTTTTTCTCCTCCCTGGAGAGACTTAAACTGAAGGAAACTGCTCTTTTCCAAAAATTTTAGGAGATTAAGTTAAGGGGCACAAGCCATTTATTTTCCACGTCACAGTTTAAGCAGAGGTAACTGCCCATATGCTAATTTTAAGTTGAAGGAACCCGTGCCTTTTTCAGCATTTTAAGGATTTAAAATTGGACTTCAGTTGCACTCGAACGGGTACCCCGGTAACACCTATCTCAGATGGGAGCTATCCAGGCGTATATATAAGCTTAACACCACCTGGGAGTTTATTTTGTTTTCCTTTGTAATTAATACATGAATATCCTTACTTAGAGGTGCTAATGAGCCTTACAGCATTCATAATCTTACTGTTCTTTGTCATCCTACTTAGTCACTCGTGGAATACTAATTGCAGTCACCCAGGAATAATTACCCCCGTCAACAGCAAATTACCCAAATTACTATCTTGCCATGTTACTAAAACACTAAGTTTTATTTTTGCCCTGTAGCCTGAAGTCATTACAGCCAAAACAGAAAAATAGCATTATTACCCCGAGGAGTTTTTTTCTCTGTCGAGCCCTGTACTTACCTTGCATTTGAGTCAGAGGAGCCAAACAGCTGCAGCTCCTTCGAGAGCTTTTATACCCCGTGGGAGTTGCCTCCTCCCTTTTCCCGGGCATTCTGGGAACGAGGGGCGGGCCCAATCAGGGGTATATTAACCCCAGCTTTTGCCAAGGGGCTTCATTCCCTCCTGGGAATCAGCCAGGGTAAGAGCTCTCCTCTCATTTCAGCGAAGAGGCTCTATCAGCTTATTTTTGTTAGGTGTTTTTGGGCACCTACAAATAACAGGAGCTTTGAGGACACTACAAAGAAGATGCTATCAAATACAGGGAGTATTTAAGTTCAGGGGTTTTGTTTGCACCTTCAGGGGAGGAAAGGCGCTTTTGTAATTTCTGGGTTTGTTCTCATTTTCTTTTAGGAGGAGCAGTACTCCTGAAGTTATAGGTCACATCCAGCACGATCTTCCAGATTCTTTCAGAAGATTTGTCACCTCAAAAGGGCCACTGTACACGTCAGAGGCAACGACCGAGATCCAGGCTTCCGATCGGTAAGGCGAGGACTACGTTCAGGGTACCTGGTTGAGAGTTAGCAGGTTTTGAAGGCAGCAAAATGAGGAATGAACTGCATTTGAGGGCCTCCCCCAAGGCTTTTTTGCAAGTAATAGCAGCTGCATTTATCTGTCTTATAGCACAGAAGAGCACCTAAGATACGTAAATGTGAGCACCTAAGTTTTGCTCACAGACCTGCCCTACAGTTTTGCCCCCTGCTAACTCAGGTACCGGACATTGTAACAGCCCTAGGCTTAGATGCGGGACAAAGCCACAGACTCGAGGACCCGGGCACGCTTAGGCGAGGGCGAGCGGCCGCCCCCTCGGGATTCGGCGCACATGCCGCTAAATTCGTGCATCGATTTTCATTTTTCTTTTTCATAGCTGAGAGGCTAATCGGCGATTGGAGGGCCTTCTGAGACAGACTTATTTCCAGTCCAACGTGGATTCACCTTACCGGTCATCTCAAAGATAAGTCAGGGGCCACGGCCTCGAGATAGGACGACAGGGGTGTCAGAAATTTATGGGTCCGGTTTAACAGCTACCAGTGGGGACAGGGGTGTCCCTTAAGGGGCCACTTAGGACAGCCGAAGGGAACGGCTATACTTCAATAGCAACTACGGGGCACGCAAGGCAGAACGGTCCCCGTCCGCATAGTGCGGTCCGGCGCGCAGCGTCGTCCAGCCCCACTCAGCGATCCCGTTAGCTGTCAAGGGGAAGCATTAATTTTGATCCCAATGCTGTGGTGCAGGGCAGTCCAGTCCCGGTGCATGTCCTGTCAGTTGTCTGTTGTGCACTCTGTGTCTTTTGAGTGTCTTGTATTTCATGTCATTTTCTCTGGCTTTTCAAGGGGCCATCAAAATCCCGGCATCATTTTTAGCATCTCCGGTCCCTCAGTTCCTCGGCCAGGCGCCGATACCATCAAACCATCGACTCGGGAGCTCAGGCCAGCATGGGAATCGTATTTATTTTCAGAAGCATCCAGTTTACTGTCTTTTCAGGTCTTGTTCTGAGCTGTACAGACAGCCAAGCACCACCACGATCCATTCCGGTGGATTAGGACTTGTAAGGATGCAAAGCTAGGGAGAGGATTCTGACCGGAGCATTCTCAAGCGTCCATCTTTGAGGTTCTTGGGATAATTCATCCCCTTAGCATCTTTTTTCCTGCAGGTTTCTCTGAGCCCGGTCAGCTCTCCATCCGTCTTACCTCGATCATCTCCTCCCGAGTTCTCTCGGTCCTCAGGGTCATTCCTCTCTTCGAGATTTTTTCTTTCCCTGTCCCGTCTCCTCGTTTGTTGCGTCTTGTGTCACGGGTGTGGGTGTGTATTTGGCCCAGCGCTGCTCTGCCCTGCCCTGTAGCACAGCTGGGTGTAGGGGTAATAGGACAAATTTGAAGTGCAGGGTCTATTGGCTTCTAGGTTCTATCTGTAGATTGACACAAGATGCCTGGTGCTGTCAAGTTATCCTTCCGCCCTTTGAGTTTTGTCCTAACTTTCTTTCAGATGCAGACTGATTAAACCTGTGGCAGACCAGCCCCTATCGGTGGAGTTGGTTCTCCCGAGAAGGTCAGTCCGAGTCGGTCTTTGCAGGGGAGGTGTAAATGGTGGCTCTGTTACAGCCCTGACCTTTGTCTTTGTTTTTAGGAGCTAATGCAGGATATTGGCAGTCCAGAAGAAGCGGGCAAGGTGAGCATGGACCGGTGAACAGAAGCAGTTGTTATTTCTCTGGTGTCAATTTCTGGTGCAACTCTAACCATCCACTGTTGGGTTTTTTTTTTTTTTTTCGGGTGGTCTGGTTTTGAGATGTCCTGTTTGTGGATTCCAGCGGCCAGGTAGGTGTCAGCTTACGTCAGTTGCAGTTTGTCTTTGCAGGGGCAATGTAATTGGTGCCCTTGTTACTGCCTGTTTCTTTGTCTCTATTTTTAGGAGGTAAAGCAGGATGTTGGCGGTGAAGGTGAAGCGTGCAAGGTGGGCATTGATCTGCGGACAGAACCGGTTGCTGTTGCTCAGGTCTCAGTTTCTGGTGAAAATCTAATATCTGCTGTTTGTTTTCTTATTTTTAGGTGGCCCGCTTGTGAAATGTCCCGGTCGTGGATACCAGCAGCCAAGAGGGTGTGTGCTTAAGTCAGTCCCAGTTTGCCTTTGCCGGGGCAGTGTAAATGATGACTGTGTTACAGCGTTGTTTTTTGTCTTTTTTTTTTAGGAGGTAAAGAGGGATATTGGCAGTCCAGGTGAAGTGGCCCAGGTGAGCATTGTCCGGTGGATGGAAGCAGCTGTTATCACTCAGGTCTCAATATCTGGTGCAACTCCAAGGTTGTATTTTTGTCTGTTTTAGGCAGTCTGCTGTCATTATGCTGAAGTCCCTTCTCCAATGTGGTGATGGACCGGGTCCCTCTCTTTGGAGCCCTTCAGAAGCATTACAGGACTGTGTGATCAAGCCTCGATTTCTCCGTTTGAAGCTGCTTTCCAGGTAGTCTTTGATAACGGCCGAGGAGTCGGGGAGGCAGGGAGGAGAGGAGGAGCGAGGGTCCTCTCAAGTATCAGCAATGTCAAATCCCTTGTCTGCTCTTAATCCAGACCTACCCCCTGACGATGCCATCACCCTCCAAGCACGGCCGAGGCAGCGGGCTCGAGCACCCGGGCGTTCTCAAGAGGCGGTGGGTAGCAGAATTGTTGGGTTTTGGGCGATGCGGTGCTAAGACCACACAGTGATGTTTGCTTTTCTTTATTGCAGCTGACTAAGAGAGAGCAACCTGGTGTTAGCAGGAATTTCCCTGAGGGAGAGGCGGCCTTCCTTTTCACCTGCCAGGATTCTGCATCTCCTGATGTCTGAGAGATAAGTGGAGGGCTCTGAGCCACGGAGGGGATGAAAGCGGGGGGCCGGGTTGGCTTTCCACCGGGCGGGGGTTTGGAGACGGGGCCATCCAAGAAGCGGCCCCTTAGGCTTCCTACAGGGAAAGTCTCCCTTTTGATCTCCATGGTGAGGTGTGCAGGGCAGAGCAGTCCCGGTGCTTGTCGTGTCCCTCGTTTGTTGCACACTCTTTGTTTCATGTCTTTTGCCTTAGCCCTTCAAGGGGCCTACCAAAAACCCTGGTATCCCTCTTAGCCTCTCTGGACTCTCAGTTCCTCGGCCAGGTGCCAATGCCCTCGGACCATCGACTCGGGAGCTCGGGCAGGCATGGGCATCGTATCTCTCTTCAGAAGCATCCAGTCCAATGTCTTTCCAGGTCTTGTTCTGAGCTGTACTGACAGCCGAGCACCACCAGCATCCATTCCGGTGGATTAGGACTTGTAAGAATGCAAAGCTAGGTAGCAGAGTGTGACCGGAGCATTCTCGAGTGTTCATCTTTGCGGTTCTTGGGATAAGTCATCCCCTTAGCATCTTTTTTCCTGCAGGTTTCTCTGAGCCCGGTCAGCTCTCCTTTCAGCTTACCTCGGTCATCTGCTCCCGAGTTCTCTCGGTCCTCAGGGTCATTCCTCTCATCGAGAGTTTTCTTTCCCTGTCGCGTCCCTTTGTTTGTTGCGTCTTGTGTCACGGGTGTGGGTGTGTATTTGGCCCGGAGCTGCTCTGCCCTGCAGCACAGCTGGGTGTAGGGGTAATAGGACAAATTTGAAATGCAGGGTGCATTGGCTTTTAGGTGGGATCTGTAGATTGACCCAAGATGTGTGGAGCTGTCAAGTTATCCTGCAGCCCTTTGACTCTTGTCCTAACTTTCTTTCAGATGCAGATGGATTAACCCTGTGGCAGAGCAGCCCCTGTGGGATTCATCGGTTCCCCCGAGAAGGTCAGTCCTGGTCGGTCTTTGCAGGGGAGGTGTAAATGGTGGCTCTGATACAGCCCTGACCTTTGTCTTTGTTTTTAGGAGCTTATGCAGGATATTGGCAGTCCAGGAGAAGTGCGCCAGGTGAGCATCGACCGGTGGACAGAAGCAGTTGTTATTGCTCCCGTCTGAATTTCTGGCTCAAGTCTAACCATCCACTGTTGATTTTTGTTTTATTTCAGGTGGTCTGCTTGTGAGGTTGTCGTGGCTCAGGCTGGCAGCGGCCAGGTGGGTGTGAGTTTAAGTCAGTCCCAGTTTGGTTTTGCTGGGGGGGTGTACATTGTGAGTATGTTACAGCCTTGTTTTTTGTTTTTATTTTTAGGAGGTAAAGCGGGATCTTGGCAGTCCAGGACCAGCTGCCTAGGTGAGCATTGACTGGTGGATGGAAGCTGCTGTAATCGCTCAGGTCTCAATTTCTGGTGCACCTCTAAGCTTCTATTATTGTGTTTTAGGTGGTCCACTCTTCTTCTGCTGAAGTACCCTCTGCCATGAGATCATGAACTTGGGCACCTTTTTTTGTGAGCCCTTCAGAAGCATTACAGGACTGTGTGATCAAGCCTCAATTTCTCTGTTTGAAGCTGCTTTCCAGGTAGGCTTTGATAACAGCGGAGGAGTTGGGGGGGCAGGGAGGAGAGAGGGTCCTGTCAAGTTTCAGCACTGTCAAATCCCCTGTGTGTTCTTAATCCAGGCCTACCCCAGGACGATGGCATGACTCTCCAAGCACAGCCGAGGCAGCGGGCTTGAGGGCCTGGGTGTTCTCAAGAGATGGTGAGTAGCAGAATTGGTGGGGTTTGGGTGCTGTCCTGCTAAGATCACACAGTGATGTTTGCTTTTCTTTATTGCAGCTGACTAAGAGTGAGCAGCCTGGTGTTACCAGGAATTTCCCTGAGGGAGAGCCAGCCTTCCTTTTCACCTGCCTGGACTCTGCATCTCCAGATGTCTGAGAGATAAGTGGAGGGCTCCGAGCCACAGAGGGGACGAAAGTGGGGGGCCGGGTCGGCTTCCGACCGGGAGTGGTTTTTGAGTTGGGTTTGGAGCCGGGATTGTCCAGGAAGCGGCCCCTTAGGCTTCCTACAGGGAAAGTC
>NW_027094321.1:0-125638 GCF_029207755.1 Chamaea fasciata
GGGGGGACTGGGGGGATTGGGGGGACTGGGGGGGGACTGGGGGGAATGGGGGGACTGGGGGGGACTGGGGGGACTGGGGGGACTGGGGGGGACTGGGGGGACTGGGGGGAATGGGGGGACTGGGGGGGAATGGGGGGAATGGGGGGACTGGGGGGGACTGGGGCGGACGGGATGGACTGGGGGGAATGGGGGGGGACTGGGGGGGGAATGGGGGGAATGGGGGGAATGGGGGGGACTGGGGGGGACTGGGGGGGAATGGGGGGAACTGGGGGGGCCCCCAGGGTCCCCCTCAAATGTCCCCAAGCGTCCCCACCCCCCATCCCGGGCTGGGCTCAGCCTCAAACCCTCCAACACCCCCCGTGTGTCCCCTCCCTGTCCCCCGGTGTCCCCGAGTGTCCCCGGTGTCTCCGGGTGTCCCCCGGTGTCCCCGGTGTCCCCTCACCTGGAGGAGCTGCGCCGTTTGGGGACAGTCCCCACGGGGGTGGCCGGGCCCCGCTTGGGCCCCGCCAGGGACTCCTCGTCCTCCGAGCGGCTGGTGGCCATGGCGGCCTCTGGGGACACGGAAATGTCACCTCTGTCCCCTCAGGGTGGCCTCAGACCCCCCCGGTGTCCCCAAACCCCCCCCCGGCCTCACCAGTCCCGGCAGCTCCGAGCAGCCACGGCTGCGCCACTTCCGGTACGCGCCGGAAAAGGAATGACGTCACTGGTCGTGCAATGGGCGCCGCCATATTGAATGTTCCGTTGAGGCCACGGAGCGTGGCGCCATTTGGAGTGTGGGCAGGGCCGCGCTCGCCGCGCTCCGCCCGTTGTGGCCGGAGTTGTGGCGGGTCCGGAGCGGCCGGACTGACCCGCGGGGCGCGGACGTGTCACGTTAGCCCGGGACACACGGCCTGGCCTGACGGAGAAGCGGCCACTCCCGTCATGGAGGCGGCCACAACGATCATGGCGGCCGCCACGTCCATCATGGCGGCCGGCACACCCGTCATGGCGGCCGGCACACCCGTCATGGCGGCCGGTACACCCATAATGGCGGCCGCCCCACCCGTCATGGCGGCCTTCCCGGGACACTGAAGGAGCACTCGGGGTCTGTGTGGGGTCAGCGCCTTTTATTGGGGACAGAAATTGACCCCTGGGGACAAAGTGACCCTTGGGGACAGAGTGACCCCCGGGGCGGTGGCTCTGTCCGGCCACTGCCCATCCCGGGAGCCGCAGGACACGGAGGGGCCTCCATGGGGCCTTCCCAGGGCCCGTCCCTGTCCCGTGTCCCTTTTCCCATGTCCATTTGTCCATTTGTCCATCCCGTGTCCATTTGTCCATCATGTCCATCCAGGATGTCCCTCAGGTGGATCCTGGTGTCCGCGGCCCGTCCCCATCCCTCCCGTGTCCCTCCCGTGTCCATCCCATGTCCATTTGTCCATCCTGTGTCCATGTCCCGTGTCCGTGTGTCCGTGTGTCCCTCAGGCAGAGCCCGGTGTCCGCGGCCCGTCCCCGTGTCCCGTGTCCGTGTGTCCGGTGTCCGTGTGTCCGGTGCCCGGCGTGGCGGCCCAGGGCGGCCGGTGGATGGTTCCGGTTCTCTCCTCGCGCGCCCCCGGCCGCTGCTCCCGCGGGATCCGCACGGCCCGGAACCGCGGCACGGCCGGGGGCGGCGCCCGCGCCCGCCGGAAAAACCCCAGCTGCGGGCAGAGAGCGCCACGCGTCGCGACAGAACGCGATACGTCGTGATAGCACATGTGTCACGACAGGACACAATAGGACACAGGTGGGGCGGCGTGGTGTGACACGACGTGACAGGGGCACGTCACGACACGACACAACTGGGGTGCTACGTCGTGACAGGGCATGAAATGCGTGCTATCGCAGGACACGTCACGACGTGTCACGATACGACAGGACGTGACACAACTGGGGTGCCACGTCGTGACAGGGCATGAAATGCGTGCTATCGTATGACACGTCACGACGTGTCACGATATGACAGGACATGACACAACTGGGGTGGCACGTTGTGACAGGGCATGAAATGCGTGCTATCCCGTGACACGTCACAACGTGTCACGATACGACAGGACATGACGCAACTGGGGTGGCACGTCGTGACAGGGCATGAAATGCGTGCTATCGCATGACATGTCATGACGTGTCACGATATGACAGGACGTGACACAACTGGGGTGCCACGTCGTGACAGGGCATGAAATGCGTGCTATCGCATGACATGTCATGACGTGTCACGATATGACAGGACATGACACAACCGGGGTGGCACGACGTGACGCGGCGCGGCACGTCGCAACAAGGCACGACACGCGCGACACGTCGCGACGTGACACGACACGGCACGAGGCGTGGCGCTGTATCGCGACAGGCCGCTCCGTGTCGCGACATGCGGCGATAGCCCCTCACCTTCCAGAGCCCCAGCACGAGCAGGGCCAGCAGCAGCAGCCCCAGCAGCGCCGCCAGCAGCAGCACCCACCAGGGGACGCCGGTGACGGCCACGCCCGGGTCCAGGTGCAGCGACACCGACATCTGCGGGGTCACGGGGTCACCAGGGGGTCACGGGGGTCATGGGGACATCAGGGGGGACTTGGGGACATGGTGGGGGGGGATCCTGGGGAGGTCATGAGGGGTCCGGGGCTGTCCCCAGATGTCCCCGGGTGTCTCCAGGTGTCCCCAGATGTCCCCAGGTGACCCTGGTTGTCCCCGGGTGACCCCAGGGGTGTCCCCAGGTGTCCCCAGGGGTGTTCCCGAGTGTCCCCAGGGGTGTCCCCAGGTGTCCCCAGGTGTCCCTAGGTGTCCCCAGATCTCCCCGGGGTGTCCCCAGGTGTCCCCAGGGGTGTCCCCAGATGTTCCCAGGTGTCCTTGGGTGTCCCCAGATGTCCCCAGGTGTCCCCAGGTGTCCTTGGGTGTCCCCAGGTGTCCCCAGGTGTCCCCAGATGTCCCCAGGTGTCCCCAGGTGTCCCCAGGTGTCCCCAGGTGTCCCCAGGGGTGTCCCCAGGTGTCCCCACCTGCACCTCGGCGTCCCTGATGACGACGTTCCCGCGGGGGGAGGTGACGGTGACCCCGGCGCGCACGACCAGCTCCAGGTTCTCCACATCCAGGAACTCCTGGGGGCCGGGGAGGGGTCGGGGCCCGGCTGAGCCCCCTCCCCACCCCGGGACCCCCCAGGACCCCTGTGCCCACCCTGGGACGCCGTGTCCCCAACCCGTGTCCCCTGTGCCCCCACCCACTCCCGGCACTCCCCGGGACCCTCCTGTCCCCGTCCCCTCTGTCTCCTGTCCCCCCCTGTCCCCACCCCGGCACCGCCCTGCTCCCGGGACTCCCCTGTCCCCTGTCCCCTGGCCCTGTCCCCCATCCCCTGTCCCTGTCCCTGTCCCCCTGTCCCCCGTCCCCTGTCCCTGTCCCCCCGTCCCCCGTCCCCTGTCCCTGTCCCCTGTCCCCTGTCCCCCTGTCCCCTGTCCCTGTCCCCCCTGTCCCTGTCCCCTGTCCCCCCTGCCCCCTGCTACTGTCCTTGTCCCCTGTCCCTGTCCCCCCCATCCCCTGTCCCCTGTCCCTGTCCCTGTCCCCCCGTCCCTGTCCCCTTGTCCCCTGTCCCCCCTGTCCCTGTCCCCTGTCCCTCTCCCTGTCCCCTGTCCCTGTCCCCCCTGTCCCCTGTCCCCTTGTCCCCTGTCCCCCCGTCCCCCCCCTCCCCTGTCCCTGTCCCCCCTGTCCCCTGTCCCCCCCATCCCCTGTCCCTGTCCCCCCTGTCCCCCCCATCCCCTGTCCCCCCTGTCCCCTGTCCCTGTCCCCTGTCCCCTTGTCCACTGTCCCCCCTGTCCCCCCCGTCCCCTGTCCCGGTCCCTCTGACCTCCAGGAACGTCCCGTTCCAGAGGCGGCCCCGCGCCCGCAGCTCCGAGCGCTCCAGCGACGGCAGCGGGCACCGGAACGGGCGGCAGCGGGCCGAGCCCCGGGCACAGTCCTGGGGACAGGGACGGTGACACCGGGGGACGGGGACAGTGACACCGGGGGACGGGGACACCGGGGGACGGGGACACCGGGGGACGGGGACACCGGGGGACGGGGACACCGGGGGACAGGGACGGTGACACCGGGGGATGGGGACAGCGGGGGACAGGGACAGTGACACCAGGGGACAGGGACAGCGGCGGACAGGGACGGTGACACCGGGAGACAGGGACAGCGGGGGACGGGGACACCGGGGGGGCAGGGACACCGGGGGACGGGGACACCGGGGCACAGGGACAGCGGGGGGACAGCGTGGGGACAGCCCGGGAATTGAAGGGACACCCAGGGAATTAAGGGGACACCCCAAGGGCAGGAGGGACACCCCAAGGGCAGCGGGGACACCCCAAGGGCAGGAGGGACACCCCGAAGGCAGCGGGGACACCCCAAAGGCAGTGGGGACACCCCAAAGGCAGCGGGGACACCCCAAGGGCAGGAGGGACACCCCAAGAGCAGCGGGGACACCCCGAAGGCAGCGGGGACACCCCAAGGGCAGCGGGGACACCCCAAAGGCAGCGGGGACACCCCAAGAGCAGGAGGGACACCCCGAAGGCAGCGGGGACACCCCAAAGGCAGTGGGGACACCCCAAAGGCAGCGGGGACACCCCAAGGGCAGCGGGGACACCCCAAGGGCAGCGGGGACACCCCAAAGGCAGCGGGGACACCCCAAGAGCAGGAGGGACACCCCAAGGGCAGGAGGGACACCCCAAGGGCAGCGGGGACACCCCGAAGGCAGCGGGGACACCCCAAGGACAGCGGGGACACCCCAAAGGCAGCGGGGACACCCCAAGAGCAGGAGGGACACCCCAAAGGCAGCGGGGACACCCCAAGGGCAGGAGGGACACCCCAAGGGCAGCGGGGACACCCCAAGGGCAGCGGGGACACCCCAAAGGCAGCGGGGACACCCCAAGGGCAGGAGGGACACCCCAAGGGCAGGAGGGACACCCCAAGGGCAGCGGGGACACCCCAAGGGCAGCGGGGACACCCCAAAGGCAGCGGGGACACCCCAAGGACAGCGGGGACACCCCAAGGGCAGGAGGGACACCCCAAAGGCAGCGGGGACACCCCAAGGGCAGGAGGGACACCCCGAAGGCAGCGGGGACACCCCAAGGGCAGCGGGGACACCCCAAAGGCAGCGGGGACACCCCAAGGACAGCGGGGACACCCCAAGGGCAGGAGGGACACCCCAAAGGCAGCGGGGACACCCCAAGGGCAGGAGGGACACCCCGAAGGCAGCGGGGACACCCCAAGGGCAGCGGGGACACCCCAAGGGCAGGAGGGACACCCCAAGGGCAGCGGGGACACCCCAAGGGCAGCGGGGACACCCCAAAGGCAGCGGGGACACCCCAAGGACAGCGGGGACACCCCAAGGGCAGGAGGGACACCCCAAGGGCAGCGGGGACACCCCGAGAGCAGCGGGACCCCAACCCCCCCCCACTCACCAGGGTCACGTTCCTCCTCTTCCTCCCCACGGGGACCCACCACGAGCGGCTCGGGGGCTCCTCGGGGGGACCCCCCCGGCCCGGCGGCTCCTGGGGGGGCAGGATGGGCGTGGGGGGGGGGGGACAGGGACCCCCGGGCACCGCTGGGAACCCCTGGGCACCCCTGAACCCCCCCCGGACACCCCTGGACACCCCCGGACCCCCCCGAACCCCCCTGGACACCCCCGAACCCCCCCCGGACACCCCTGGGCACCCCTAAACCCCCCCGAACCCCCCTGGACACCTTTGGACACCCCTAAAACCCCCCGGACCTCCCTGGACATCCCTAAAACCCCCAGGACCCCCTCCTCGGACACCCCCTGGACACGTTTGGACACCCCCAACCCCCCCCGTGCCCCCCAAATCTGACCATGGCGAGGCGCAGGGGGTTGGCGGGGGGGCTGCAGGGCACCGGGGGGGTCCCCATCTCCAGGCTCAGGGGGTACAGCAGCCACTTCCCGTTGGGCAGCTCCAGCGGCCACTGCACGGTCAGCGCGGCCGAGCCGGGGGTCTTCAGCACCGGCCCCCGCTGCGACACCTGGGGGGGCGGGAAGGGGACCCCCGGAACATCAGGGGCGGCCCAGGGGAGCCCCGACCCCAAAAACAGCCCCGACCCCAAAAATGTCCCCTGGATGGAGACCCCACCCCAAAAACAGCCCCGACCCCAAAAACAGCCCCTGGATGGAGACCCCACCCCAAAACAGCCCCGACCCCAAAAACAGCCCCTGGATGGAAACCTGACCCCAAAAACAGCCCCGACCCCAAAAACAGCCCCGACCCCAAAAACAGCCCCTGGATAGAGACCCCACCCCAAAACCAGCCCCGACCCCAAAAATGTCCCCTGGATGGAGACCCGACCCCAAAACAGCCCTGACCCCAAAACAGCCCCGACCCCAAAAACAGCCCCTGGATGGAGACCCCACCCCAAAACCAGCCCCGACCCCAAAAACAGCCCCCCACCCCAAAACACCCCTTCAATGTACTCTAACCCATTTTGGGGGGTTCTCTGTTTTGGGGATGACCCTATTTTGGGGTGTCCCCATTTCGGTGTCCCCATTTCGGTGTCCCCATTTCGGGGTGTCCCCATTTCGGGGTCCCGTTTTTGGGGTGTCCCCATTTCGGGGTGTCCCCGTTTCGGGGTGTCCCCGTTTCGGGGTCTATATTTCGGGGTGTCCCCATTTCGGGGTGTCCCCGTTTCGGGGTCCCCATTTCGGGGTCCCGTTTTTGGGGTGTCCCCATTTCGGTATCCCCATTTCGGGGTGTCCCCATTTCGGGGTGTCCCCGTTTCGGGGTCTATATTTCGAGGTGTCCCCATTTCGGGGTCCCCATTTCGGGGTCTATATTTCGGGGTGTCCCCATTTCGGTGTCCCCATTTCGGGGTGTCCCCATTTCGGTGTCCCCATTTCGGGGTGTCCCCGTTTCGGGGCGTCTCTCACCGTGACCTCGAAGCGGACGGCGCTGCCCACCTGGCTCTCCCTCTTCACCGCGCTCTCGCCCAGCACCTGCCCCCCAAAAAACAGCCGGGGGGGCACGGCCACGCTGCGGGGACAGCGCTGTTGGAGGGGGGGATCCCCGGGGCGGGGGGTCCCCACCCCAAAACCGCCGCCCCGGTCCCCCCAAAACCCCGGGCCCCGCTCACCCGCTCACGGCCAGCGGCAGCTCGATGACCACGCGGGCGCGGGCGACCACCGGCCCCAGCCCCGGCTGCTCGCTGGTGCTGGGGGGGAATTGGGGGGTCGGGGGGGTGAAATCCCAAAAAAAAACCCCCCAAGGGATGTGGGGGGGGGGGAGGTGGAGCCCCAGATTGCAGCCCCTCGGCACGGGGATTTTGGGGCGGGGGGGGAGTGGAGTGTGAGAGGATCTGGGGTTTGTTGCTGAATTCTCCGGGGATTTGGTGCACAAATGGGGGGCTCCGAGCCCCGAATCCCCCCGGGATTCACCCCAAATGTGGGGATCTGAGCCCCGAATCCCCCCGGGATTCACCCCAAATGTGGGGGGATCTGAGCCCCGAATCCCCCCGGGATTCACCCCAAATGTGGGGATCTGAGCCCCGAATCCCCCCGGGATTCACCCCAAATGTGGGGATCTGAGCCCCGAATCCCCCCGGGATTCACCCCAAATGTGGGGATCTGAGCCCCGAATCCCCCCGGGATTCACCCCAAATGTGGGGGGCTCCGACCCCCGAATCCCCCCGGGATTCACTCCAAATGTGGGGCTCTGAGCCCCGAATCCCCCCGGGATTCACCCCAAATGTGGGGGGCTCCGACCCCCGAATCCCCCCGGGATTCACCCCAAATGTGGGGGGATCTGAGCCCCGAATCCCCCCGGGATTCACCCCAAATGTGGGGGGCTCCGACCCCCGAATCCCCCCGGGATTCACCCCAAATGTGGGGCTCTGAGCCCCGAATCCCCCCCGGATTCCTGACCTCAAATCCTGGGGCTCTGAGCCCCCAATCCTCCCGGGATTCCTGACCCCAAATCCTGGGGATCTGAGCCCCGAATCCCCCCGGATTCCATCCCCAAATCCCCCAGGGCTTCACCCCAAATTCTGGGGGCTCGGACCCTCAAATCCCCCCGGGATTCCAGACCCCAAACCCTGGGGTCTCCATCCCAAACCCTCCGGGGTTCTGGCCCCAAATCCTGGGGGCTCCAAACCCCAAATTTCCCGGGATTCTCACTCTCAACACCCCCGGGTTCTGGCCCCCAAATCCCGGGGGTCTCCATCCCCAATCCCGGGGGTCTCCATCCCCAATCCCGGGGGTCTCCAGCCCCCCGCCCGGGCTCTCACGTGGACAGCTCCAGCTGCACCTCCAGGTCCGTGGTGTGGATGGAGATGCCCGAGGTGCTGAGGATGAGGAAGAACCGCACCTGGGGGGTGTGGGGGGGGCACAGGTGAGCGCTGGGCGGGGCCGGGGGCCGGGGGAGGGCTCGGGGGGGGGTTTGGGGAGGGGGCTGCGCCCACCTGGGCCCCGCGTTTGAGGGGGTTCCCCAGCTCGCACTCCACCCTGGAGCCGTTCTGGTTGGCCAAGCACAGCACCTTGTCCTGGGGGGGGGACAGGGCTGGGACCCCCTGCGGCACCCCGGGGGGCAGCCCGGGAGTGACCCCCACCCAGAGACCCCGGGAGTGACCCCAACCCAGAGACCCCGGGAGTGACCCCCACCCAGAGACCCCGGGAGTGACCTAAACCCAGAGACCCCGGGAGTGACCTAAACCCAGAGACCCCCGGGAGTGACCCCAACCCAGAGACCCCGGGAGTGACCCCCACCCAGAGACCCCCGGAGTGACCCCCACCCAGAGACCCCGGGAGTGACCCCAACCCAGAGACCCCGGGACTGACCCCCACCCAGAGACCCCCGGAGTGACCCCCACCCAGAGACCCCGGGAGTGACCCCCACCCAGAGACCCCGGGAGTGACCTAAACCCAGAGACCCCGGGACTGACCCCCACCCAGAGACCCCGGGAGTGACCCCCACCCAGAGACCCCCGGGAGTGACCCCCACCCAGAGACCCCGGGAGTGACCCCAACCCAGAGACCCCGGGAGTGACCCCAACCCAGAGACCCCCGGAGTGACCCCCACCCAGAGACCCCGGGACTGACCCCAACCCAGAGACCCCCGGGAGTGACCCCCACCCAGAGACCCCGGGACTGACCCCAACCCAGAGACCCCGGGAGTGACCCCCACCCAGAGACCCCGGGAGTGACCCCAACCCAGAGACCCCCGGAGTGACCCCAACCCAGAGACCCCGGGAGTGACCCCAACCCAGAGACCCCCGGAGTGACCCCAACCCAGAGACCCCGGGAGTGACCCCCACCCAGAGACCCCGGGACTGACCCCCACCCAGAGACCCCCGGAGTGACCCCCACCCAGAGACCCCGGGACTGACCCCCACCCAGAGACCCCCGGAGTGACCCCCACCCAGAGACCCCCGGAGTGACCCCCACCCAGAGACCCCCGTGTCCCCCCCTGTCCCCTCTGTCCCTCCTGTCCCCTTTGTCCCCCGTGTCCCCTCCTGTCCCTACACCCCAAGACCCCCCACCCCCTCCTGTCCCCCCGATCCCCCATCCCCCCGTCCCCTCCTGTCCCTCTGTCCCTCCTGTCCCCGTCCCCCTGTCCCTCCTGTCCCGCTGTCCCTCCTGTCCCCCTGTCCCGCTGTCCCCTCTGTCCCCCCCTGTCCCCTCTGTCCCGCTGTCCCCTCTGTCCCCCCGTGTCCCTCTATCCCCGTGTCCCCCCCTGTCCCTCTGTCCCCCTGTCCCGCTGTCCCCTCTGTCCCGCTGTCCCCTCTGTCCCCCGTGTCCCCGTCGCTCACTGTCCCCGCGGTGTCGTCGGGCCGCAGGGCGGCGTAGGGCAGCTCGGGGGGGAAGGTGGCCACCAGCAGGGCCTGGTGGGCGTCGTCCCCGTCCCTCTGGGGGTCCCGGGGGTCCGAGGGCTCGTTGGTCACCTGCACCTCCAGGGCCACGTCCTTCTGGTCACTCACGGCGAAGATGGCCGTGCCGTCCTCGTCCCTGCGGGCACGGCCACCGTGAGAACACTGGGGACATCCCTGCTCACTCAGTGAGGTGGCAGTGCCAGCCTTGTCCCCATGACTCCCTTGGGGACATCCCTGGTCACTCAGTGAGGTGGCAGTGCCAGCCTTGTCCCCATGACTGCCCTGGGGACATCCCTGGTCACTCAGTGAGGTGGCAGTGCCAGCCTTGTCCCCATGACTGCCCTGGGGACATCCCTGGTCGCTCAGTGACGGTGGCAGTGCCATCCTCCCTCCTGTGACACCCTTGGGGACATCCCTGGTCGCTCAGTGACGGTGGCAGTGCCATCCTCCCTCCTGTGACACCCTTGGGGACATCCCTGGTCACTCAGTGACGGTGGCAGTGCCATCCTCCCTCCTGTGACACCCTTGGGGACATCCCTGCTCACTCAGTGACGGTGGCAGTGCCATCCTCGTCCCTGTGACAGCCTTGGGGACACCCCCAGCCCTTTCCGATGAAGGTGGCAGTGCCATCATGGCTCATGTGACAGCCCTGGGGACACCCCCGCAGCGCCGGTGGCAGTGCCATCGTCACCCCTGGGACAGCCTCGGGGACACCCCCGCAGCGCCGGTGGCAGTGCCACTGTCACCCCTGGGACAGCCTTGGGGACACCCCCGCAGCGCTGGTGGCAGTGCCAGCCGGTCCCCGCGGGCGCTGTCCCCTCACCTGGGCAGGGGCAGGAAGTCGCTGTCCCCCAGGCGGGCGCAGAAGCGCGGCCGCAGCTCCAGGTGGCTCTGGCAGATCTTGTCATCGCCGCAGCCCTGGCGCAGGAAGTGCACCTGCGGGGACACCGCGGGGACAGTGCGGGGACAGTGCGGGGACACCGCGGGGACACGGAGACAGTGCGGAGACACCGCGGGGACACCGCGGGGACACGGAGACAATGCGGGGACACCCGGGGGGGGACGCTCCCGGGAATGGGGGGACACTGCAGGTGGCACCAGGGGACACGCCATGTGGGCCCAGGTGGGACAAGGGGGACACTGAGGACACTGCAGGTGGCCCCAGGTGGGATGGGGGGACACGGGAGGGACACTGGGGGACACGGGGGCAGACAGGAGGACACTGGGGGACACAGGTGACACTGCCAGTGTCCCAAACTGGGATGGGGGGACACACGAGGGGATACCAGGGACACTGGGACGGGGGGACACAGGGGACACAGGGGTGGCACAGGGGGGTGACACACAGGTGACACACAGGTGACACAGGTGACACACCTCGGCGCGGTGCGTGCTGGGCTCGCGGGGACTCAGTGCAGGGGACAGCAAGGGCACACAGGAGGTGACACAGGTGACACACAGGTGGGTGACACACAGGTGACACACAGGTGACACACAAGTGACACAGGTGACACACAGGTGGGTGACACACAGGTGACACACAGGTGACACAGGTGACACACCTCGGCGCGGTGCGTGCTGGGCTCGCGGGGACTCAGCGCAGGGGACAGCAAGGGCACACAGGAGGTGACACAGGTGACACACAGGTGGGTGACACACAGGTGACACACAGGTGACACACAGGTGGGTGACACACAGGTGACACACAGGTGACACAGGTGACACACCTCGGCGCGGTGCGTGCTGGGCTCGCGGGGACAGCGCAGGGGACAGTGGGGGCACACAGGAGGTGACACAGGTGGATGACACAGGTGGATGACACAGGTGGGTGACACAGGTGACAGAGGTGACACACAGGTGACACAGGTGGGTGACGCAGGTGACACACAGGTGACACACACAGGTGACACACAGGTGACACAGGTGACACACCTCGGCGCGGTGCGTGCTGGGCTCGCGGGGACAGCGCAGGGGACAGCGGGGGCACACAGGAGGTGACACAGGTGGATGACACAGGTGGATGACACAGGTGGGTGACACAGGTGACAGAGGTGACACACAGGTGACACACAGGTGACACAGGTGGATGACACAGGTGACACACAGGTGACACACACAGGTGACACACAGGTGACACAGGTGACACACCTCGGCGCGGTGCGTGCTGGGCTCGCGGGGACTCAGCGCAGGGGACAGCGGGGGCAGCGCCGTCCCCCGGCCCCCCCGGGGTCCCCCGCCGGTCCCCGCGATGGCGAAGGCCAGGGTGACATCGATGGGGCGGAGCTTGTCCCGGATGTCATCCTGCGGGAGCGAGAGGAGGAGGAGGAGGAGGGGAGGAAGGTCAGGGGGGCGCTCGGGGACACCCGGGGGGGACAAGGGGGACGGGGACAGAGGTGAGGGGGAGGGGGAGGAGGAGGAGGAGATGGGGACGGGGACGAGGATGAGGGACAAAGCTGAGGCTGAGGAAGGTGAGGATGAGGAAGGCCAGCCTGAGGCCAAGGAGGGTGAGGATGAGGATGAGGAAGAGGAGGCCAGCTCGAGGCCAAGGAAGGTGAGGGTGAAGAAGAAGAGGGTGAGGATGAGGAAGGCCAGCCGGGGGCCGAGGCTGAGGAAGGTGAGGATGAGGATGAGGATGAGGATGAGGATGAGGATGAGGATGAGGATGAGGATGAGGATGAGGATGAGGATGAGGATGAGGAGCCCAGCCTGGGGCCGAGGCTGAGGAAGGTGAGGCCGAGGAGGATGAGGCTGAGGCCGAGGAAGAGCAGCCCGAGGCCGAAGCACGCACGTGCAGGCGGAAGGTGCCGCCGGCGCAGCGCCGCTCCCGCGGCCGCGGCAGCTGCAGCGCCCCCCGCAGTTGGTTCTCGGCATCGGCCGCAGCCCGGCCCTGGAAGGAGCCCCGGGGGCTCTGCCCGCGCCGCCGCCGCTCCCCGTCCGCCTCCAGCACCCACCGCAGCTCTGCGGGGCACCCAGGGGTGGGGGTCAGCGGGGGCACAGGGGTGGGGGCACCCAGGGGTGGGGGGCACCCAGGGGTGGGGGCACCCAGGGGTGGGGGGTCCCAAAGGACGGGGGTACTCAGGGATTGGGGATCCCCAGGGATGGGGGGGTCAGGGTTGGGGGCACCCAGCGGTGGGGGGGGTCCCAAAAGATGGGGGGTCCTCGGGGATTGGGGGGATCTCAGAAATTTTGGGGGGGGGGGGGGTCCTGGAGATCCCCAGGGATGGGGTGTCTCAAGGGATGGGGGTCCTAGGGGTGGGGGGGTCCAGAGATGGGGTGTCAGGGGACGGGGTCCCGGGGGTTGGAGTCTTTAGGGATTGGGGGGGGGTCCCGAGGGATGGGGGTGCTCAGGGATGGGGGGTCCCAGAGGATGGGGGAGCCCCCCGGGGTGAGTGGGATCCCCAGGAATGGGGGGCACACTCAACGACGGAGAACTCTCAGGGACGGGGGGGGGGGATGTTCAGGGCTTGGGGACCCCCAGAGATTGGGGGACCCCCAGGTCTCGGGGAGACCCCGCACTCACCGAGGCGCGGGCTGTCCCCGCCCGCGCTGCCCGTGTAGCTGAAACACGCTCGCACCTCCAGGCTGGGGGGGGTGAGGGGGGTCGGGGGGTCACTGCGGGGGTCCCGCCGCCCCCCGGGGGGGCTCGGGGACGGGGGGGACACGGGGACACCCACCAGACGCCGTCCTGGTCGCGGCACGTGTTCTGCTCCAGGTCGATTTGGGGCGGCAGCAGCGACACGTTCCGGGACACGTGAACCACCGGCCGCGCCCTTTTTGGGGAGGGGGGAAATGGGGGTCCCGGGGTGAGCCCCCCCCCCGATCCTGAGGCCACCCCCAGCCCCGGGGAGACCCCCGGAATGGGGAGAGGGAGCCCCGAGGTGCCCGGGAGTGGGGGGCACTCGGGGGTGGGGGGATCCTGAGGGATTTGGGGGTGCTGGGGGTCCCAGGAATTGGGGGGGGGGGGGGGGATGCTCTGGGGATTTGGGATTCTCAGGAATTTGGGGGGCTCCCGGGTGTCTCAGGAATTTGGGGACACTCCGGGATTTGGGATTCTCAGGAATTTGGGGGGCTCCCGGGGGTCTCAGGAATTTGGGGACACTCCAGGGATTTGGGATTCTCAGGAATTTGGGGGGTCCTGGGGGTCGCTCCGGGGATGGGGTTCTCAGGGATTTGGGGCTCCCGGGGGTCTCGGGGGGCGGGGGTCTCAGGAATTTGGGGGGATCCAGGGATTTGGGATTCTCAGGAATATGGAGCGTTCCCGGGGGTCTCAGGAATTGGGGGACACTCAGGGATTTGGGATTCCCAGGAATTTGGGGGTCTCGGGTCTCAGGAATTGGGGGACACTCCAGGGATTTGGGATTCTCAGGAATTTGGGGGGTCCTGGGGGTCGCTCCGGGGATGGGGTTCTCAGGGCTTTGGGGCTCCCGGGGGTCTCGGGTCTCAGGAATTTGGGGGCGCTCAGGGATTTGGGATTCCCGGGAATTTGGGGCGCTCCCGGGGGGGGGTCTCACCTGTAGAGCACCACGGTGTCCGACAGGGAGCCCACCAGCAGGTCGGGGTACAGGTTCCCGTCCACGTCCAGCCCCCCCGACAGCGAGTACCCGAACGCCGAGACCCCCACGGCCTCCCCGTCCAGCACCTGGCCAGGGGGCGGCCCTGGGTGAGCCGGGACCCCCCCGGGACCCCCCCGGGACCCCCCGGGACCCCCTCACCTGGGCGGGGGTGGTGACGATGCCCAGGGCGCTGCCGTGGTAAATGAACACCTTGCCCGCGCCGTCGAAAGGAGCCCCCACGGCCAGGTCTGGGGGGGACCCGGGGATTTGGGGGGGTCGGAGCCCTCCCCAGAGACCCCCGTGGGGTGCAGCCCCTCCTCAGGGGGACCCCAAAAAGTCCCTGAGACCCCCCGGGCTCGGTTCTGTCATGGTGAGGTGACCCATGGAACCATGCCCAGGTCTTGGAGACCCCCCCCCAAAAAACCCCCAAATCCCCCCCAAATCCCCTCACCCTCAAATTCATCATACTTCAGGTCCATCCCCGGACCCCAAAATCCCCCCAAACCCTCCCCCAAAACCCCCCGAAATGCCCCCAAACCCCCCAAATCCCCTCACCCTAAAACCCATCGTGGTTTTGGTCCATCCCCAGACCCCAAACCCCCCCCCCCAAATCCCCCGAAATCTCCCCCAAACCCCCCCAAATCCCCCCGAAACCCTCCTCAAATCCCCCCCCCCCCCAAAATCCCCTCAAGCCCAAACCCATCGCACTTGAGGTCCATGTCCAGACCCCCAAACCCCCCCCCAAATCCCCCCCAAACTCCCCCGAAATCCCCCCAAAACCCCCCAAATCCCCCCCAAACCCCCCCGAAGTCCCCCCAAATCCCCCCCAAACCCCCCCGAAATCCCCCAAATCCCCCCCAAACCCGCCCCAAAACCCCCCGAAATCCCCCCCAAACCCCCCAAATCCCCCCCAACTCCCCCCGAAATCCCCCCCAAACCCCCCCGAAATCCCCCCAAACCCCCCCAAATCCCCCCCAAACCCCCCCGAAATCCCCCGAAGTCCCCCCAAACCTCCCAAACCCGCCCCAAAATCCCCCAAATCCCCCCGAAATCCCCCCCAAACACCCCCAAACCCTCCGAAATCCTCCCAAATCCCCCCCAAACCCCCCGAAATCCCCCCAAACCCCCCCGAAATCCCCCGAAGTCTCCCCAAACCCCCCCGAAACCCCCCGAAATCCCCCCAAATCCCCCCCGAAATCCCCCCAAAGCCCCCTCACCCTCAAAGCCATCGTGGTCGAGGTCTCCGGCGGAGCTGAGCGCCGCCCCGAACATGGAGCCGCGGGAGCCGTTGAGGCGCAGGGGGGTCGCGCTGTCCCAGAGCCCCCCCGGGTTGATGTAAACGTACACGGCGCCCCCGATCTCCTCCTGCCGCCCGAAAAAGTGGGGGGCCCCCACGGCCAGGTCCATCCAGCTGTGGGGGGCAGCAGAAATGGGGGGAGGGATGTGCATGGGGGGGTCTGAAGGGGATATTGGGGGGCTCAGGGGTTTGGGGGGGTCTGAATGGGATTTTGGGGGACTCAGGGGTTTGGGGGGGTCTGAGTGGGATTTTGGGGGGACTCAGGGGTTTGGGGGGGTCTGAATGGGATTTTGGGGGGCTCCGGGGTTTGGGGGTCCTGGGAAGGATCTGCATGGGGGGGTCTGAATAGGATTTGGGGGGGGTCTCAGGGGTTTGGGGGTCCTGGGGTGGGATGTGCACCGGGGGGTTTTACCGGGATTTGGGGGTCTCAGGGATTGCGGGTCCCCGCATGGGCTTTGCCCTTTGGGGTCTCCCCGGGATTTTTTGAGGGGTCCCCGCAGGTGACACAGAGGTGTCCCACGGTGACAGGGGTGACAGGGACACATCCTACAGTGACCCGGGTGACAGTGCCGTGTCCCACAGTGACCCAGGGAACAGGGACACATCCTACAGTGACCCGGGTGACAGGGACGTGTCCCACAGTGACCCAGGTGACAGGGACACATCCCAGAGTGACAAAGGTGACAGGGACCTCTCCCACAGTGACCCGGGTGACAGGGACCTGTCCCACAGTGACAAAGGTGACACAGCCACGTCCCACAATGACGGGGTGATAGGGACACATCCCAGAGTGACAAAGGTGACAGGGACCTGCCCCACAGTGACCCAGGGGACAGTGCCACGTCCCACAGTGACCCAGGGGACAGTGCCATGTCCCACAGTGACCCAGGTGACAGGGACGCATCCCAGAGTGACCCAGGTGACAGGGACCTGCCCCACAGTGACCCAGGGGACAGGGACACATCCCAGAGTGACCCGGGTGACAGGGACCTGTCCCACAGTGACCCGGGTGACAGGGACACATCCTACAGTGACCCGGGTGACAGGGACGTGTCCCACAGTGACCCAGGGGACAGGGACACATCCCAGAGTGACCCAGGTGGCAGGGACCTCTCCCACAGTGACAAAGGTGACACAGCCACGTCCCACAATGACGGGGTGACAGGGACACATCCCAGAGTGACAAAGGTGACAGGGACACATCCCAGAGTGACCCGGGTGACAGGGACCTGCCCCACAGTGTCCCAGGGGACAGTGCCGCGTCCCCCCCGCCCACCCGTCGCTGTTGAGGTCCAGCACGGCCAGCGCGTGGCCGAAGGCCGAGGTCAGCTGCTGTCCGGCCAGCACGGCCTCGGCCACCAGGCGGTTGGCGCTGTCGCGGCGCAGGATGACAACGGCGCCCGTGTGGTTGGCGCGGGGGGCGCCGGTGACAAAACTCAGCTGCTGTCGCCGGGTCAGCCCCGACCCGGAGTCCACCGAGAAGCCTGAGGGGACAGCCAGGGGTTGGGGACAGTCCGGTCAGCCCGGGAACACCCAGAACCCCGAGGGGACAGCCAGGGTTGGGGACAGTCGGGTCACCCCGGGAACACCCAGAACCCCGAGGGGACAGCCAGGGGTTGGGGACAGTCCGGTCACCCCGGAACACCCAGAACCCCGAGGGACAGCCAGGGGTTGGGGACAGTCCGGTCACCCCGGGAACACCCAGAACCCTGAGGGGACAGTCAGGGGACAGCCCGGTCACCCCGGGAACACCCAGAACCCCGAGGGGACAGCCAGGGGTTGGGGACAGCCCGGTCAGCCCGGGAACACCCAGAACCCCGAGGGGACAGCCAGGGGACAGTCCGGTCACCCCGGGAACACCCAGAACCCCGAGGGGACAGCCAGGGGACAGTCCGGTCACCCCGGGAACACCCAGAACCCCGAGGGGACAGCCAGGGGTTGGGGACAGTCCGGTCACCCCGAGAACACCCAGAACCCCGAGGGGACAGTCAGGGGTTGGGGACAGTCCGGTCACCCCGGGAACACCCAGAACCCCGAGGGGACAGCCAGGGGTTGGGGACAGTCCGGTCAGCCCGGGAACACCCAGAACCCCGAGGGGACAGCCAGGGGTTGGGGACAGTCCGGTCAGCCCGGGAACACCCAGAACCCCGAGGGGACAGCCAGGGGTTGGGGACAGTCCGGTCAGCCCGGGAACACCCAGAACCCCGAGGGGACAGTCAGGGGACAGCCCGGTCACCCCGGAATTATCCAGGATCCTACGGCGACATCGAGGGGACAGCCTAGGGTTGCCAGAAGGGCAGATTTTGGGGGAAAAGTTCAGATTTTGGGGGAGAAAATGGCAGAATTTGGGGGTGAAAGGGCAGATTTTTAGGGGAAAGGGCAGAATTTGGGGTGAAAATGGCAGAATTTGGGGGTGAAAGGGCAGATTTTTAGGGGAAAGGGCAGAATTTGGGGTGAAAATGGCAGAATTTGGGGGTGGGGGGGGGGCAGGGCAGCAAATTCCAGAGCAGAGCCCCCTCCCCACATGCAGTGGTTGCCGTGAGCAGCCCCCCGAGCCCCCCCAAAGCCCCCCGAGCCCCCAGCCAGGCTCCAGCCCCCCCCCCAATCCATGCACCCCCCCCTTCCCCATGCAAAAACATCACCGGGGACACGCGGGGACAAGAGGGGACATGCGGGGACATGCGGGGACACGCCAAGCGCAGGGACCCCCCCTCCCCCAAAGATCTGGGACCCCCCCAGGGCTGGCAGTGCCCCCAGCACAGCGCTGGAACAGCGAGGGGACACGGGACAGGGACGGGGGACAGGGGACAGGGCCGGGGACACAGGACAGGGGTGGGGACAGGGATTGGGGCCATGCAGTGGCGGGGGGGGCGATGCGGCCACACGTGTGCGGGGTGACACCTGTGGGGCCAGGGGCGTGGCCGGGGGACAGGTGTGTGACACCTGTGGGGACAGGGGCGTGTCTGGGGACAGGTGTGTGACACCTGTGGGGACAGGGGCGTGTCTGGGGACAGAGGCGTGTCCGGGGACAGGTGTGTGACACCTGTGGGGCCAGGGGCGTGTCTGGGGACAGGTGTGTGACACCTGTGGGGCCAGGGGCGTGTCTGGGGACAGGTGTGTGACACCTGTGGGGACAGCGGCGTGTCCGGGAACAGGGGCGTGTCTGGGGACAGGTGTGTGACACCTGTGGGGCCAGGGGCGTGTCTGGGGACAGGTGTGTGACACCTGTGGGGACAGCGGCGTGTCTGGGGACAGGTGTGTGACACTTGTGGCGACAGGAGCGTGTACAGGGACAGGTGTGTGACACCTGTGGGGACACAGGCACGTCTGGGGACACGAGAGGAGGAATCTGTGTCCAGGGGGGACACACACGAGTGTACAGGTGACACCTGAGTGTGTCACACACCTCTACAGGTGACACCCGCACAGCGACAAAGGGACATCCCTGAAAGCCACACGCGTGT
Source organism: Chamaea fasciata (assembly GCF_029207755.1). Taxonomy (NCBI): domain Eukaryota; kingdom Metazoa; phylum Chordata; class Aves; order Passeriformes; family Sylviidae; genus Chamaea; species Chamaea fasciata. The sequence goes on from NW_027094321.1 coordinate 19,164, forward strand.
CGGGGAAGGGCCGAGGGGACACGTGTGACCAGGACACTCGTGTGCCCGCAGGACCCTTCGCGGGACGGGGACGGGGGAGGCGACACGTCGCGGGGAGGGTCACACACGGCACACCACGCGGGTGACACTCGGGAGGTGACACGCGCGCGCGTGCGGCACACGCACGAACCCAGGTAGGAATTGTGCGCCACGTCCGCGGCCCGCGCCGGGGACCCTCTCTCCGGGCTGGGGGGGTCCGGAAGACCCTCTGGTCGGGGGCGGCGCTCTCAATGTTTGTCACAAAGAGCAGCCCTGCGACCGCGACACACGCGCGACACACACACACACACACACACACACACAGAGGGGAGGGGGCGTCAGGGCGGCTCCGGGGGGGGCGCGGGGGGTGCCCCCCAGCCCCGTACCGAAGTAGCTGTTGGCGGGCACGGGGATGAGCGAGGGGTCCTGGTCCTTCTCGCCCCCCGCCTCGAAGGGGCCGGCGTCGGGGCGCAGCAGGTCCAGCGAGCTCTGGTTGAGCTGCTCCACTCGCAGGGTCCCTGCGGGCGGGCCCGGGGGGGACAGCGGGGACACCGTGGGGACACCGTGGGGACACCGTGGGGACACCGTGGGGACCCCCGAGCTCCGGGGAATTCGGGTGGAGCAGCTCCGTGGGGTGAGAGGAAACATGGGGACACCGAGGGCCCCAGGGAGCTCTGGTTGAGCAAGGACCCCTCCCCAGGGTGAGAGGGGACAGCGGGGACACTGTGGGGACATCGTGGGGACCCTCCCGGGACCCTTTCGGGACCCCCGAGCTCCGGGGAGTGCGGACGGAGCAGCTCCATGGGCAGGGGACCCCTCCCCAAGGTGAGGGGGGACATGGGGACACCCAGGGACCCTCGTGCTGCAGCGAGCTCGGCTTGAGCACCCCCAAACCCGCACGGGGGGGGTCCCAGCGCCCCTCACCCTCCAAACTGTGGGCACCCCCAGACCCCCAAACCCCCAATTTGGTGCCCCCCGCGCCCCCCACCTTTCCAGTTGTAGGTGCCGGGGGTCTCTGATCAGGACCACCCCCCAGACCCCCAGTTTTGGGGTCCCGCCGCCCCTCACCTTTCCAGTTGTAGGTGCCGGGGTCTCTGATCAGGACCACCCCCCAGACCCCCAGTTTTGGGGTCCCGCCGCCCCTCACCTTTCCAGTTGTAGGTGCCGGGCGCCCCGAGCAGTAACACCCACCCAGACCCCCAGTTCCGGGGTCCCCCCTCCCCTCACCTTTCCAGTTGTAGGTGCCGGGGTCTCTGATCAGGACCACCCCCCAGACCCCCAGTTCCGGGGTCCCCCCTCCCCTCACCTTTCCAGTTGTAGGTGCCGGGGTCTCTGATCAGGACCACCCCCCAGACCCCCAGTTCCGGGGTCCCCCCTCCCCTCACCTTTCCAGTTGTAGGTGCCGGGGTCTCTGATCAGGACCACCCCCCAGACCCCCAGTTCCGGGGTCCCCCCCTCCCCTCACCTTTCCAGTTGTAGGTGCCGGGGTCTCTGATCAGGACCACCCCCCAGACCCCCAGTTCCGGGGTCCCGCCGCCCCTCACCTTTCCAGTTGTAGGTGCCGGGCGCCCCGAGCAGCACGTAGCGGCGGTTGGGGCTGAAGGCGGCCGCCAGGCCCTGCTGGCAGGTGCCGAAGCGCTCGTGGCCCTGCGGGCGGCCCTGGCAGAATTTCCACTCGCCGCCGTCCAGCTCGTCCCGCTCGCTCAGGTCCTGGCTGAGCACGAAGCAGCGGCCGATGAGGTCGCGGGTCTCCAGCGGCTGCCGCACGCGGTGCCGCACCTCGTACCGGTGGGCGCAGGTCTGCCGTGAGCGGCGGGGCGGGGGGCGCACGGGGTTGGAAACGGACTTAGTTGGTTGTTCTAGCAGCGGGTTTAATTATTTAATTTATATTCATATTCATATTTATATTTATATTTATATTTATATTTATATTTATATTTATATTTATATTTATATTTATATTCATATTCATTTTTATTTTTATTTTTATATATAAATTTATATATTTATATATATTTATATATTTATATATATTTATATATATTTATATATACTTATATTTATATATTTATATATATATATAAACATATATTTATACACATATCTTTATATATCTCTCATAAATATATATATTATATATCAAATATATTATATATATTACCTATTATATTCCATTTAAAATAATACGTATAAAATTTTATGTGCAAAAAGACGCATGTCATGTATATTATGTATATTTATATTTTTATTTTCGTTTTTAGATATATTTATATTTTTATGCATTTATTCTTTTATATATTTATATGTGAATTTATTTATATTTATATATTTATATATTTATATATTTATATATTTATATATTTATATATTTATATATTTATATATTTATATATTTATATATTTATACATTTATCTTTATTTATTTATATATTTATATATTTGTTTTTATATATGTGTCTTTATACATATTATATACTTTTAATATATATACTTATATATTTTAAATATTTGTATCTATAATTTTATATATAAAATTATATATTTTTATACATGTAATTATATACATAATTATGTGTTTTTTAATGCATGTGATTATACATGTATCATTATATACATATTGTCATATATAATTATAACTATTATTTATAAATCTAATTTATAAATCTATAAATTTTTCTAAGAGAGTGGAACTCGTTTTTCGCACGCACACAGAGATGGGACCCCCCTGTCCCCGGTGTCCCCAGTGTCCCCAGTGTCTCCCATGTCCCCAAGTGTCCCCCGTGTCCCCCCAATGTCCCCAGTGTCCCCAGTGTCCCCTCAGTGTCCCCCATGTCCCCAGTGTCCCCCCAATGTCCCCAGTGTCCCCAGTGTCCCCCGTGTCCCCATGTCCCCCGTGTCCCCCGTGTCCCCAGCGTCCCCCGTGTCCCCAATGTCCCCAATGTCCCCCGTGTCCCCCCAGTGTCCCCCGTGTCCCCGATGTCCCCAGTGTCCCCCGTGTCCCCGATGTCCCCAGTGTCCCCCGTGTCCCCCCAGTGTCCCCCGTGTCCCCCCAGTGTCCCCAGTGTCCCCCGTGTCCCCCGTGTTCCCAGTGTCCCCCCAGTGTCCCCAGTGTCCCCCGTGTCCCCGGTGTCCCCCGTGTCCCCGGTGTCCCCAGTGTCCCCAGTGTCCCCGATGTCCCCAGTGTCCCCAGTGTCCCCGATGTCCCCAGCGCTCACCACAATCTTCCCGCCGGGCCCCTGGCTCTTGACGCTGACCCCCAGCCACTGGTTCTCTTTGCTCTCCCGCTCTGGGTCCTCTGGGGGCACACGGGGAGGGGTCAGCCCGGCCGGGACCCCCCCGGGACCCCGCCGGGACCCCCCCGGGACCCCGCCGGGACCCCCCCGGGACCCCCCCGGGTCGGAGCTCACCTCCCTCGTCGATGGGCACCCGCCAGCAGTCGGCGGGCTCGGGGCTCAGCGGGCAGGCGAACAGACCCCCGCTGCGGTTGGCGGCTTGGCCGGGCAGGGCCGCGGCCTGGGGGGCTCCCACCAGCAGCCTGGGGGGGACAGGGACCCCCGTCAGGGCCCGGGGGGACAGCGGGTCACAGAGCCCGGCCCCTGGGGGGGGTCCCTGTGGGGCCCGGGGGGACAGCGGGGGGACACCCTGGGGACCCCCGAGCTCCGGGGAGTGCGGACCGAGGGAGCAGCTCCGTGGGCAGGGACCCCTCCCCGGGGTGAAAGGGGGACATGGGGACCCCCAGGGACAGCCCAGGGGACACCAGGGGACACCGAGGGCTCCAGGGAGCTCTGGTTGAGCCGGGACCCCTCCCCAGGGTGAGAGGGGACATGGGGACACCGTGGGGACATCGTGGGGACCCCCGAGCTCCGGGGAGTGAGGAGCAGCTCCATGGGCAGGGACCCCTCCCCGGGGTGAAAGGGGGACCTGGGGACCCCCAGGGACACCAGGGGACACCGTGGAGACCCTCGTGCTGCAGCGAGCTCGGCTTGAGCACCCCAAACCCGCACGGGGGGGTGCCAGCGCCCCTCACCCTCCCAGTTATGGGAACCGGGGTCTCCCCCGGGACCCCCGTGCCCAGCTGTGCCACCCCCATGTCCAGCTGTGCCACCCCCGTGCCCAGCTGTGCCACCCCCCGTGCCCCAGCTGTGCCACCCCCGCCCAGCAGCTGCTGCCCCGACACGTGTGGGGACAGCAGGTGACAACAACCGGGACACCCCCAACACCCCCAGACCCCCCGGCAGGGGACACGGGGCGCTCGCCGGTGACACCGCGGTGGCCGCGGGGGTCTCGTGGTGTCACCCCGGGGGGGGTGACAATGGCCCGGGGACACGGAGGAGCGACAATGGCCCCGGGGGGGGGGGGGGGTGGCAGGGAGGCCGAGGCGGTAAAAATAAACTGGAATTCACTCAAAATAACCGCGCGGCCACATGGCCAAAAAAGGAGGGAGCGCACGGGGGTCCCCACGGGGGTCCCCTGCCAGGGGACAGGGGGACAAGGCCGGGCCGGGGACCCGCGGGACAGCGCGGGGACAGCGAGGGGACAGCGCGGGGACAGCGCGGGGACAGCGCGGCACCGGCGGCCAAAGCCGCCCCCGGTGCCAAGAACGCGGCGCGGGCGGCAGCGCCGCGACACCGCGGCGACACCGGCGACAGCGAGGGGGCAGCGAGGGGACCCGGGGTGGCGGGACGCGGGTGACAGTGACCCCGCTCCGGGGGTCCCCACGGCTGAGACCCCCGGGAGAGGCCCCAGAGAGCCGGGGGCTGCCGGGGGGGACACGGGGGACGACACAGGAACACGGGGACATGAGGACACAGGGGCTGAGGGATATGGGGGACACGGGGGACAAGGGGACACGCAGGGACACAGGGACAGAGAGACACGGGGGACACGAGGACAGGGAGACACAGGGACACGGGGACAGGGGATATGGGGACAGTGGCGGGTGGGCGTTGGCCGGGGGGGTCCCTCCAGCCCAACGCTGTCCCCCCAAAACCCCCCCGTCCCCTCCCCCGCCAATGCTGAATAACGGCGGGCGGCGCAGGCGGCCTGGCGCTGTCCCTGTCACCGCTCCCGTCCCTGTCACCGCTCCCGTCCCTGTCACCGCTCCCGTCCCTGTCACCGCTCCTGTCCCCGGCCCCGCCGGCACTGTCCCTTCTGGCACCGTCCCCTCGCTCCGGGGGTCCCGCTCCCCCTCGGCCCCGCGGCTCCGGGCGCTCCCGAGCCCCCAAATCCCGGCGGTGGGTCCCGGACCCCCCCCCCCCCCACCCCGTGTCCGGTTCTGCTGCTCTCCCCATTCCCGCGGCTCCCAGCGACCCCAGCCCCAATTCCGGCCCCATTCCAGCCCCATTCCCGGGGGCCGCCTGGCCCCAGCCCCGGGGGTCCCGATCCCCCCCGAATCCCGGCAATAGGAACCCCCCCAAACCCAAAATCTCCCAAATCCCGGCAATAGGATCCCCTCAAACCCCATCTCTCCCCTCTCTACCCTCTCCCTCCCACCCCGGGGATCCCCATCCCCGCCCACCCCGGGGGTCTCTATCCACCCCGGGGCTCTCTTACCCTGCCCACCCCGGTGGTCCCCATCCCCGCCCACCCCGGGGGTCTCTCCCGGGCCCCCCCTCGCTCACCACCCGGCGGGCTCGGGGCTGAGCTGCCGGTGCAGCGCCACGGCGGCCCCGAAGAGGCTGCCCCGCTCGCCGTCCTTCAGCAGCGGGCTGCTCCCGTCCAGGTTGAAGGCTCCGCTTCCCGGGAGCCACAGGGCCACCCACGGCAGCCACAGGGCCACCCACGGCAGCCACAGGGCCACCCACGGCAGCCGCGGGGCCACCCACGGCAGCCGCGGGGCCACCCACGGCAGCCACCGGCAGCCCCCGCTCGCCATCCCCGCGCCGCCGGGGGAAGGTCCCGGCCCCGCCCGCAGGACCGGGGAAAGCCCCGGAGAGCCCACCCCGGGGTGGGGCCGGGCGGGGCAGGGCGGGGAGTGACCCTAAATGGGGGGGGAGTGACCCTAAATAGGGGGGGTAGTGACCCTAAATAGGGCGGGGAGTGACCCTAAATAGGGGAGGAGTGACCCCAAATCACGGGTGACCCTAAATGGCACGGAGTGACCCCCAAATCGGGCGGGGAGTGACCCCAAATAGGGTGGGGAGTGACCCCAAATCACGGGGAGTGACCCCAAATAGGGCGGGGAGCGACCCCAAATCGGGCGGGGAGTGACCCCAAATCACGGGGAGCGATCCCAAATCATGGGGAGTGACCCCAAAGCACGGGGAGTGACCCCAAATCGGGCGGGGAGTGACCCCAAATCACGGGGAGTGACCCCAAATCGGGCGGGGAGTGACCCCAAATCGGGCGGGGAGTGACCCCAAATCACGGGGAGTGACCCCAAATCGGGCGGGGAGTGACCCCAAATCGGGCGGGGAGTGACCCCAAATAACGGGGAGTGACCCCAAATCACGGGGAGTGACCCCAAATCACAGAGTCTGACCCCGAAAGCCTGAACCCCCATATCGCCGACACTGGACCTCATATCGCCGATATTGCGCCCCATATCGCCGACACTGGACCTCATATCGCCGATATTGCACCCCATATCACACCCAGCTGAGCCAGCTGGTGCACCTGGGGGGGTCCTGGGAGGTTTTTGGGGGGTCCTGAGAGGGCTGGGGGACCCCCCGGAACCCCAAAACCAGGAGGGGAGGACCCAAAACCAAGGCGGGGGAGGGGGCAACAGTGCGGGGACCCCCCAAGATCAATCGGGACCTTTTTAGGGTGGGGTTTGTTTTTGGGGTTTGTTTTCGGGGTTTGTTTTCGGGGTTTGTTTTCGGGGTTTGTTTTTGGGGTTTGTTTTGGGGGTTTGGTTTTGGGGGTTTGTTTTCGGGGTTTGTTTTTGGGGTTTTTGGGGGGAAGGGATTTTTTTTTTTTTGGGGGGGGGGAGGTGTTTATTTCTGGCGTTTATTTTCAAGGTTTGTTTTTGGGGTTCGCCGCGACCCCCCTTCCCCCCCCCCGCGCCCCCCTCCCTCCCCGGGAGGTATTTTTGGGGTGGAAAAGGGACTTTGTCATATTTTCCAGGCTATTTTTATCCCCCTCTCCCGAGGCCCGTGGGGATTTTCGGGAGCTGCCAGGACCGTGCGAACCGGCCCGGCTCCTCCCCCCGGCGCTTTTTGGGGGGGACCCCAGCGGGACCAGGGGGGTCCGAGCCCCCCAATTCCATCCCCCCCCCTTCCCCATCCCGGTTATCTCCATTTTTTCCCCATTTTCCCCCTTTTTTTCCCCGTTTTCCTCCCTCCCATTTTTTCCCCTTTTATTCACATTTTTTCCCTTTTTTTCCCACATTTTCCTTATTTTTTCTTTTTTCCCCCGTTTTCCCCCCCTTTTTTCTCTTTCCCCCCATTTTCCCCATTTGCTCCCCCTCATTTTTCCCATTTTTTTCCCTATTCCCCCCCCCATTTTTTCCCTTTTTTCTCAGTTTTTTACCATTTTCCCTATTTTCCCCCATTTTTTTCCCTTTTTTTCCCCTATTCCCCCCCATTTTTCCCCTTCTCCCCCCCCTCATTTTTTCCCCATTCCCCCCTTTTTTCCCTTTTTTCTCATTTTTTACCATTTTTCCTATTTTCCCCCCATTTTATCCCTTTTTTTCCTATTTTCCCCGTTTTCCCTCATTTTTCTCCATTGTCTCCCATTTTCCCCAATTTTTTTCCCCCTTTTTCCCCATTTTTTCACCCCAAATCCCTTCCCAGCGCGGGAACAGGGCCGGATTTTCCGCAGGAAAAGCAAGAAAAGAAAAAAAACCAGGATTGGGGTGGGGATGGGACCTCAAAATCTGCTCGGGGCGGTGTGGGACAAAAGCCCCAAACCTCGGGCACCGACAAGTCCCAAATCCGCGGGATTTTCCCCCAAAACACGCCCGGGAATTCACCAGAATTGGGATTTTTCACCCCAAAAGCGCCTCGGGTGAGAGCCCCGACACGGAGCCCGTCGCGGCTGCCCCAGATCCGGGGATTTGTTTATTTTTGGGGGGCTTATTTTTGGGGTTTCACATTCAGGGCAGTTGTTTTCTGGGCCAGGGGGGTCATTTTTGGGGGTTTGTTTTCAGGGTTTGTTTTTGGAGCTTGTTTCTGGGGTTTATTTTCGGGGGTTTGTTTTTTAAACTTTGGGGTAAGGAAATGCTCTCCCCCCCCGGGAATTCCAAGAGAAGGAAGGAGGGGAAATGCTCCAGGAATTCCGAGGGAAAAAAAAAAAAAGGGGAAATTCTCCCGGAATTCCGGGGGAAGGAGGGAATCCAGAGAAGGAGAGAAGGAAAACCTCCGCGGAATACCGAGGGAAGGATGGAACCCACGGAAAAGAGGGAAGAGAAACTCTGCATGAACTCCAGGAGAGGGAAAAGAGCAGAGGGAAAATTCCCAAAAAAAAAAAACCCAGACCCGCCAAGGGACCCACGGAAAGAGGGAAGAAAATTCCAGGGACTGGCAGTCCCTGGGGGTCCCCTGGCTGTCCCTGAGGGTCCCTGGTGGGGGTTAGGTTTGTTCCTTTTTTTCTCTAAAGAATTTTTTCCCCGCAAGTTACCAAGGAGACCAAGTGTTGGATACTTGAGAGTACTTAACCGAAACAAAGAGGTGGACAAAGGTGGAAGGGGGGGATAACGCAGGTAAAAGACAAAGCTTGAGGCAGCTGCGTGCTTTTCTTTTTCCGGCGTTCGGGGAGAGAGAGAACAGCTGTTGCTGGCTGGAGGAGTTTCACCGTGGCCAAAGGGATCCAGTCCTGGGAAATCTACTATCACCGGTTTGGCCTGAATCCTGAGTTTTCCCGGCCACCTGCGGGAGCTGGTCCAGGCCCTGCCTCGCCTTCGGCTCCTTCGGCGCTGCTCCTCTTGCTGCAGCGTGACCCTGCACCCCCTGCGCTGCCGGGACATCCTGCCCCTGCCTGCCGGGACACCCTGCCATCCCAGCTACCAGCCCGGGACTTTTCCACTGTTCCAGCTTGGTGCTCTGAGGATCCTGCAGGGACAGCGAAACCAAAACCGCCCTGGGTTTTGTGAAACAAAGCCCCCGAGGTTCTTGGTACTGCTTTCGTTTGTTATTAATGCTGTAGTTGCTTAGTGAGGTGGTTTTTTTTTTTTGTGCGTGTGGTTTTTTTAGGTTTGTAATACACACTAGTAAAGGACTACTATTCCTATTTCCCAAATTTTTTTGCCTAAAACCCTCTGATTGTAATTTATAATAGAAAAAAGGAAAAAAAAAAAAGGGGGGGGGTGGAAGGGGAGGAGTTTACACTCTCCATTCCAAAGGAAACTGCAGTTGTTTGGTTTTTATTACCTGGCAGATACCTGTCTTCCCAAACCAAGACACTGTCCCTGGGGGTGCCCTGGCTGTCCCCTCCATGGAAGGGACTCCATGGAAGGAGGGAGGGAAACTCCCTATGAATTCCAACGGGAAAATGGGAAAAGGGAGGGAGGAAAACCATGGAAAAGGGCAGGGAAACTTTCCATGGAGTCCCCAGAAAGGAAATCCAGGAAAACCCGGCTCCCCCACCTGGGAACAGGGACACGAATCCCGCTGGAATCGCATTCCTCAGCTCCTGGAGAGGGTCACTGTCACCTGGAATGTCACCGTGTCCCCATTTCCTGCCGGGAATGGCGCTCCCTGCCCAGCCCAGACCTCCTTCAATTCCAGGATTTATCTGGAATTAATTCCAGGATTTATCTGGAATCAATCCCAAACCTCCCTGCCCGTCCCAAACCTCTCCCAGTCCCGGGATTTAACTGGATTCAATTCCACGATTTATCTGGAATAAATCCCAGGATTTAACGGGATTCAGTCCCAGGAGGATTTATCAGGATTCAATCCCGGGATTTATCAGGATTCCGTCCCGGGGCCCCTCCCCAGGCTCGGGGGCGGCTCCGGGATATTTTTATCCCTCTCCGGGTTATTTTCGGCCGCGTTTCCCACTCGGATTCCAGCGGGATCCGCTGGGAGAACTAGGAGTGGCTGCGAGGGACTGGGAGAACTGGGAGTGCCCAGCGCCCTCCCCACTCCTCCTGCTCCTCTCAGTTCTCCTGGTGCCCGATCCCGGGATTCTCCCCTATAGAACCCCCTGGCCCCTACAGAACCCCCACTCTCCTATATCCCCTATAGACCTTATAGCCTCTATAGACCCCCCCCCAGTCTCCTATAGTCCCCTCCACTCTCCTATAGACCCCCTCAGTCTCCTATAGACCCCCCCCAGTCCCCTATAGCCCCCTGGTCCCCTATAGACCCCTCCAGTCTCCTATAGATCCCCCCAGTCTCCTATAGACCTCCCCAGTCTCCTATAGACCGCCCCAGTCCCCTATAGACCCCCCCCAGTCTCCTATAGATCCCCGGTCCCCTATAGACCACCCCAGTCCCCTATAGACCCCCCAGTCCCCTATAGACCTCCCCAGTCTCCTATAAACCCCCCAGTCTCCTATAGACCCCCCCCAGTCTCCTATAAAGCTCCCCAGTCCCCTATAGACCCCCCCAGTCCCCTATAGACCCCCCTAGTCTCCTATAAAGCTCCCCAGTCCCCTATAGACCCCCCCAGTTCCCTATAGACCCCCCAGTCTCCTATAGACTCCCCCAGTCCCCTATAGACCCCCCCCAGTCCCCTATAGACCCCGCCCCCAGTCCCCTATAGCCCTCCCGATCCCCTATAGCCCCCCCCGATCCCCTATAGCCCCCCCGGTCCCCTATAGCCCCCATAGGCGCCCCCATCCCCTATAGAATCCCCCAGGCCACGTGGCTGGGGTGGTCACGTGCCGCTGACGCGCGGGGAGGGGCGTGGCGGAGGGGGCGTGGCGTTCCGTCACGTGTGGCTCGGTCAGGCGGCGCGGCGGTCACGTGACGCGGCGGCCGCCATGCTGTCCCGGCTGCTGAAGGAGCACCAGGCCCGCCAGAGCGAGCGGCGCGAGCTGCAGGGTGAGCCCCGCCCCTGTCCCCATGGCAACAAACCCCGCCCGCCGCCTCCCATCGGCTGCCGCGGCTGCCGCTCACCCCAGGGCGGCACCCCATTGGCTGGCGGGGCTGTCCTTCAAGAGCGGGGAAAAAGGGCGGGAAGCCTGAGGGGCCCTGAGGGGCGGCTTGGGGAGGGGGGAACCCGTGGGGTCACGGCTCCGAGCGGTGACGTCACATATCAGCGCGGTGACGTCACGCGGGGAATCCTGCTGACGTCACGGGGTGTCCCCACCCAGAGCGGCGGCGCCGGGACGCGATCGCGGCCGCCACCCCGCCTCACCGAGGCCTTGGTCGATCACCTCAATGTGGGGTGAGCCCGCGACCCCCGGAACCCCCCCCCGGGGACCCCCAGATTCCTTCGGGGACCCCCAAATTCCTCCTGGGAACCCCCCCCATAAAGCCCCGTACCCCTCCCGAAGACCCCAGACCCCTCCTGGGGACCCCAACCACCAAAACGCTGCCTGGGGACCCCAGAGCCCACAAACCTGCCACCCCCGAGACCCCCAACCCCACAGAAAGGCGCCAGACCCCCCCCAACCCCACAAACCCCCTTTGCCAGGGACCCCCAACTGCCTCAGACACCTCCAAGCCCATATAGCCCCCCACAGCCCTATAAATCCCCCTTCCCGAAGACCCCCAACCCTATAAATCCCAATCCTCAGGACCCCCAGCCCCACAAATCCCCCTTCCTGGAGACCCCCAACCCTATAAATCCTTCCTCAGAATCCACAGCCCCACAAATCGCCTTCCTCAGGACCCCCAGCCCCAGAAATTCCCCTTCCTGAAGACCCCCAGCCCTATAAATCCTTCCTGAAGACCCCCAGCCCTATAAATCCTTCCACAGGACCCCCAGCCCCACAAACCCCCTCCTGCAGACCCCCAGATTCCCTCCCAAGACCTCTCCCCATCACTTTCCTCCCCCCAAACCCCTTTCCCCCACCTCTCCCCACCCTTTCTGGGGGTCTCCCCTCCCTGGGGGGGTGTCAGCTGAGGACCCCCACCCCACCCCGGTGACCCCCCGCCCCAGGGTGGCCCAGGCCTACGTGAACCAGCGCAAGCTGGACCAGGAGGTGAAGACGCTGCAGGTGCAGGCGGCGCAGTTCGCCCGCCAGACCGGCCACTGGATCGCCATGGTGGAGAGCTTCAACCAGGCCCTCAAGGTGGGTGGGGGGTCCCTGAGCCCCCCAAAACCCGCCCGGGAACTGGGGGGATCCCACCGGGGAGGGGGTCACTGAGGCGGGGAGAAATGGGGGGAGGGTGAAGCCCCCAGACCCATATGGGGCAGGATGTGGCCCCCAGACCCATAGAGGGTCCCCAGACTGTGACGGGGGGGAATGGAGACCCCAGACCCATATGGGGTGGCCCCCAGACCTATAGAGGGGAGGATGTGGATCCCAGGCCCATGGGGAGCAAATGAAGCCCCCAGACCCCTGAATGGAGGGGGGGAGATGAAGCCCCCAGACCCCTGGGTTTGTGCTGGAGCTGTTGGGGAGCACCCAGGGCTGTGGGCCAGCTCTTAGGGGGTCTCGGGCAGCACCCAGAGGGGTCCTGGGGGGCACCCAGGGGGTCTTGGGGAACATCTCGGGAGTCCCAGGGGGAGCGTGGCAGGGTGGGATTTTCCCCTCCGGGGTGAGCCCCCTCCCCAAATTGCCCGCAGGAGATCGGCGATGTGGAGAACTGGGCCCGCAGCATCGAGCTGGACATGAGGACCATCGCCACCGCCCTCGAGTACGTCTACAAGGGGCAGCTGCAGCCCTCCTGCTCCTGAGGGACCCTCCGGACCCCCAGGAACCTCCCCAGGAACCCCCCCGGACCCCCAGGAACCCCCCCGGACCCACAGGAACACCCCCGGACCCACAGGAACACCCCCAGACCCACAGGAACCCCCAGGCTGCAGCTGCAGCCCTCCTGCTGCTGAGGGACCCCCCCCGGACCCCCAGGAACCTCCCCAGGAACCCCCCCGGACCCCCAGGAACACCCCCGGACCCACAGGAACCCCCCCGGACCCACAGGAACATCCCCGGACCCCCAGGAACCCCCCCGGACCCCCAGGAACCCCCCCGGACCCCCAGGAACATCCCCGGACCCCCAGGAACCCCCCCGGACCCACAGGAACCCCCCCAGACCCACAGGAACCCCCCCAGACCCACAGGAACACCCCCAGACCCACAGGAACACCCCCGGACCCACAGGAACCCCCAGGCTGCAGCTGCAGCCCTCCTGCTCCTGAGGGACCCTCCGGACCCCCAGGAACCTCCCCAGGAACCCCCCCGGACCCACAGGAACCCCCCCGGACCCACAGGAACCCCCCCGGACCCACAGGAACCCCCAGGCTGCAGCTGCAGCCCTCCTGCTGCTGAGGGACCCCCAGGAAGCCCCCCGGACCCCCCCAGACCCCCAGGAAGCCCCCCAGACCCCCCCAGCACCTCCAAGTCCCGAGTGGGAGTCACACCACGCTGTCCTCGCCCCCCCTCCCCTCCCCCCGGCAGTGGGTTCAGTGGAATAAAGCCGGGGGGGCACTGGGGGGGTGGGGGGGTCAGGCCGGGCCGGGGGGACCCTGGCACAGCCCCCCCGTGATCCCCCCTAAGCCCCCTCATCCTCTTTAGCGCTAACGCGGCCTCTGAGGTGCCTTTCACTGGGGACAAAGGGACCTTTGGGGACATAATCACCCCGGGGGGGCTCGGGGCCCCACACCGCGGCGGTGGGAGGGGCTTCAGTACCCGGGGTGGGGGGGGGTCAGGGTCCCCATTTTGGGGTGAAACTCCTCAGATTTTGGGGGGTTTCATTCCTGGGGGGGGGGGGTCAGGGCCTCATTTTGAGGTGAAGCCATCCCAGATCCCATGGTTGGGGGTTTCATTTCCCTGAGGGGGGGTCTCAGCCCCCCAGTTCAGGCACTGCCCCCTCCATCTCCCAGCACTGGGGGTGGTGGGGGGGTCTCATCCAGGGTGAGGGTCCCCAACAAGGCCGGGGGTGTCCCACCCCCCAAAAAAATGTCCCAACCTCCCCCCGTCCCCACCCCCGGAGCGTTCGGGGGGGTCAATCCCACCCACGGGGAGGAGCCGCCGGGCCCCCCCCCCACCCCAAACCCCCCCCGCCCCCTCCCCCGGCTCACACGGCCCCGAGGCCGCGGCCGGAGCAGCGCCCGAGCCCCTCTGAGCCCCCCGAGGTACGTGGGGACCCCCCCGGGAACCTGGGGATCCCCCATTCTGCACCCCGGGGGACATGGAGACCCCCCTGAGTGATGTGGGGACCCCCCCGAGGGGCGTGGGGACCCTCTGAGGTATGTGGGGACCCCCTTCTGCCCCCCCGGGGGACGTGCGGACCCCCCCCCCTCTGCCCAGGGACCCCCCCTTCTGCCCCCCCGAGGGACGTGGAGACCCCCCCTCTGCCCAGAGACCACCACTCTGCCCCCCTGAGTGATGTGGGGACCCCCCCGAGGGACATGGGGACCCCCGTTTGCCCCCCCGAGAGGCTTGGGGACCCCCCCCTCTGTCCCAGGAGGGATTTGGGGACCCCCCCCCGTTCCCCCAAGGGATGTGGGGACCCCCCCTCTGCCCCCCCCCCCCATACCGGGGGTCTCCTGTCACGGGGGAGGCTCTGGGGACATGGGACAGACCCCCGGGGTCACCCCCAAATCCGAGGGGGGAGTAAATGGGGGTCCTGAGACCCCCAAACCGGGGGGGCTGTGGGGGAGCACGACCCCCCCTCAGCTGGTTCTGGGGACAGACCGTGCATGTGTCCCCCCCCCCGGTGTCCCCCCCGAAACCCGAGGGGGGAATTTGGGGGTCCCTCCCATCCTTTAGGGGGTGCCTGCCGCCCCCTTGGGGGTCCGACCCCCAAACCAACTATGGGGGGGGGTCCCGACCCCCCAAACCCCCGGTGGGGGTCCCGAAGGGGGCACAGGACACCTGCCGGGGGGGGGGCACATTGTCCCCACGTGTCCCCTCCCCGCCCGGGGCGGCTCGGGGGGGCTCAGCCGGGCCGGGGGTCCCGAAGCTCCGGCCGGGGGTCCCGGGTGGGGGTCCCGGGGGTCCCCGCCGCCCCGGGCCGGTGGGAGGGGCCGGAGGGGACCCCCCCCGGAGCCCCCCCGTGCCGGCCCGGTGACGCAGGGCCCCGCTAATCCGGGCTCGGGCCCGGCCAGGCCGGGCCGAGGTGGGGCTGGGGGCCTCGGGGGGGCTCTGGGGTGCCCCCCACCCCACAGCGAGAGGGCAGGGACCCCCCCCCGGGTCACCCGTGGGGGACAGAGGGGACAGAGCCCCGCCCTGCGTGACCCCCGTGTCTCCGAGGGGGGGGGGGGATCGGGGGGACACCCCCGTGTGGACAGGCTGGTGGCACTGGGGACATGTGGTGTGGGGCAGGGCGTGGGGGGCCGGGGGTCGCTGCTGACCCCACATGGGGTGTGGGGCCGGGGGTCCCACGTGTCCCCTGTCCCCACAGGTCCCTGTCCTTCGGCTGTCCCTGGGGCTGGTGGCACTGGGGGTGTCACACAGGCTGGGGGTCCGGGCGGGGTGGGACCCCCGTGGTCCAGGGGAGGGTGGGGGTCCCTCCACACCCCACCCGGGGGTCCCACGTGTCGCTGTCCCCCCAGGCCATGTGGCTGTCCCTGCTGGCGCTGCTGGCCGCGCTCTGGGCGCTGGGCTGGCTGCTCCGGGACCGCCGCATGCTGCCCACGGTGTCGGACAAACACGTCTTCATCACGGGCTGCGACAGCGGCTTCGGCAACCTGCTGGCCCGGCGGCTGGCCCGGCGCGGCTACCGAGTGCTGGCGGCGTGCCTGACCCCGCAGGGAGCCGAGAGCCTGCGCGGGGACACCGTGGGGACACACCTGAGGACAACCCTGCTGGACGTCACGCGCCCCGACAGCGTCCGCCGGGCCGCCGAGTGGGTGCACAGGGAGGTGGGAGAGAAAGGTGAGGGGGAGAAATGGGTCTGGGGGCTTGGGGAGGGGCTGGGGGACATTGGGGACACGGGAGGGGGGGGGACGCTGGGGGGACACAATGGGGACAGGGAGGGGAGGGTCCCGGCAGGGCACAGTGGGCACAGGGCGGGGGTCTCAGGGGCACAGATGGCAGGGTCCTGCCAGGCCACCCTGGGGACACTCTGGGGGTCCTGGGGACACTCTGGGGGTCCCGGGGGACACTGGGGGTGACATTCTCGTGTCCCCCCCCAGGGCTGTTTGGGCTGGTGAACAACGCGGGCGTGGCCAACCCCATCGGGCCCACGGAGTGGATGGACATGGAGGATTTCCGGCGGGTCATGGCCGTCAACGCCTTCGGGGCCATCGAGGTGACCCTGCAGCTGCTGCCGCTGCTGAAACGGGCGCGGGGCCGAGTGGTCAACACGTCCAGCGTCCTGGGCCGCATCTCGGCCAACGGCGGCGGCTACTGCCTGTCCAAGTTCTGCATCGAAGCCTTCTCGGACAGCCTCAGGTGGGGCTGAGCCCGGCCTGTCCTGAGCTCTCTGGCCGTGGTCTGACCCTGGTGTGACCCCTACGGCCATGGCTGGACCCCTCTGACCACGGCCTGGCCATGGCGTGACCCCTCTGGCAATGGTGTGACCCCTTCGGCCATGGCCTGACCCTGCCCTGACCCCTCCGGCCATGGTGTGACCCCTCCGGCCATGGTGTGACCCCTACGGCCATGGCTGGACCCCTCTGACCACGGCCTGGCCATGGTGTGACCCCTGTGGCCATGGTCTGACCCTGCCCTGACCCCTCCGGCCATGGTGTGACCCCTCCGGCCATGGTGTGACCCCTACGGCCATGGCTGGACCCCTCTGCCCATGGCCTGACCACGGCGTGACCCCTCTGGCAATGGTGTGACCCCTTCGGCCATGGTCTGACCCTGCCCTGACCCCTCCGGCCATGGTGTGACCCCCTCTGCCCATGGCCTGACCATGGCGTGACCCCTCCGGCCATGGTGTGACCCCTTCGGCCATGGTCTGACCCTGCCCTGACCCCTACAGCCATGGCCGGACCCCTCTGACCACGGCCTGGCCATGGTGTGACCCCTCCGGCCATGGTGTGACCCCTACGGCCATGGCCTGACCCTACCCTGAGCCCTCTGGCCATGCCCTGGCCCCTCTGGTCACCCTGTGACCCCTCTGATGACCCCACGACCCCTCTGGCCATCCCCTGACCACCCCTGTGACCCCCTGACCCCCTCCCAGGCGGGACATGCGGCACTTTGGGGTCAAGGTCAGCGTGGTGGAGCCGGGCTTCTTCAAGACCAACGTGACCGACCTGTCCTCGCTGGAGGCGTCGCTGAGGCAGCGCTGGGAGCGCCTGGAGCCCCACACCCGCAGCAGCTACGGGGAGCACTTCCTGCCCCAGTGTGAGTCGGGGGGGCCAGGGACCCCCAGAGCCCAAATCCAGCCTCTGGCCCTGCCTCAGTTCCCCTTTTCCTGATCCCTTCTCCTCTATCCCGACCCCAAATTCGGCGTCTCATCCCTGCCTCAGTTCCCCTTTTCCTGCATCCCCCAAACCCCAAAGCTCAGCATCCCATCCCTGCCTCAGTTCCCCTTTTCCTGATCCCTTCTCCTCTATCCGGACCCCAAATTCGGCATCCCATCCCTGCCTCAGTTCCCCTTTTCCTGATCCCTTCTCCTCTATCCCGACCCCAAATTCGGCGTCTCATCCCTGCCTCAGTTTCCCTTTTCCCACCTCCCCAAACCCCAAAATTCAGCATCCCGTCCCTGCCTCAGTTTCCCCCTTCTCCAGCCTCCCCCAGACCCCAAAACTCAGAACTTCCCCCTGCCTCACTTTCCCTTTTCCCGACCCTTTCCCACCTCTCCCAGGCCCCAAATCTCCGAATTTCCCTTTCCCCCCCCCAGACCTGAAGGTGCAGCGGCTGCTGCTGTCCCTGCTGTGTGACAAGGACCATTTCCCCCCTGCCTCAGTTTCCCTTTTCCCACCTCCCCCAGACCCCAAAATTCAGCATCCCTGCCTCAGTTCCCCTTTTCCTGATCCCTTCTCCTCTATCCCAACCCCAAAGCTCAGCATCCCATCCCTACCTCAGTTTCCCTATTCCTGACCCCTTTTCCCACTTCCCCCAGACCCCAAACCTCCAAATTTCCCTCTTTCCCCCCCCAGACCTGAAGGTGCAGCGGCTGCTGCTGTCCCTGCTGTGTGACAAGGACCTGTCCAAGGTCACGGGCTGCATGGAGCACGCGCTGCGGGCGCAGCACCCGCGCAGCCGCTACAGCGCCGGCTGGGACGCCAAACTGCTCTGGCTGCCGGCCTCCTACCTGCCCTCGGCCCTGGTGGACCTGGGCCTGGCCCTCATCCTGCCCAAGCCGGCCCAGAGTGTGTCCTGAGAGCCCCCAGACCCAAAATAAACCCCCAGGGGCGGGGAATAAACCCCCTGAACTCGCCTGTCCTTGCTCTGCTCTGGGTTGTGGATGGAATGGCATTTGGGGACACTGAGGTGGCACTTGGGGACCTGGGCCTGGCCCTCATCCTGCCCAAAGTGGCTCAGAGCATCCCCTGAGAGCCCCCAGACCCAAAATAAACCCCCAGGGGTGGGGAATAAACGCCTCAAACCCTCCTGGCCTTGTTCTCGCTCGGGGTCGTGGTTGGAATGGCATCTGGGGACACTGAGGTGGCACGTGAGCGTTTGGGGACGTGGAGGTGACACAAGAGCCCCAGGACCCGGCCCCCAGCCCCACGGCCTCAATGGGGCACAGGGAGGACCCCAGAACTCCCTCAAACCCAACAGAGACCCCCCCCCAGCCCCACGGGGACCCCCAAACCTCACAAGAGACCCCCAAACCCCACGAGGGACCTTGTCCCGCCCAGGAGGGACCCCCCCACCCATCAGAGACCCCCCCAGCCCCACGGGGACCCCCCAAATCTCACTCAGCCCTCCAGAAGCTTTTCCTCTTTATTGCAAACCCGGGGGGGGCCCCCCGAGCCCCCCAGGACCCCCCCCGGGGGGGGCAGGAATTCGGGGGGGGGGCTACATGACCTCGTAGCCGCTGCGGATCCCCCGCATGAGGCAGCAGGAGAAGACAACGCCCAGGACCTGGGGACGGGACAGGGACAGTGAGGGGACACTGGGGGGCCACATCTGGGGGGACAGTGACACAGTGGGGGGCAGATCTGGGGGGTCTCAGTCCCACATTTGGGGGTCTCACCTCGAAGAGGGCCACACCCAGCGCCACGGCCGCCAGCAGCAGGACGTTCCTCCTGACCCACGCCTCGAGGCTGGGCAGGCAGCCCTGGGGGGCACGGGGGGGGTCAGGGGGCTCGGGGACCCCCCGGGGGGGGCACGGGCACTGCTCAGACCCCCCTGAGCCCCCCAGACCCCCCCAAAATCCCCTCTGTGACCCCCCAGACCCCCCAAAATCCCAGACCCCCCAAGCCCCTCTGTGACTCCCCCTGATCCCCCCCAAACCCCCTCTGTGGCCCCCCCAGACCCCTCTGTGACCCCCCGAAGTCCCTCTATGAGCCCCCAACCCCCCAAACTCCTCTGTGCCCCCCCAACCCCTTCTGCGACCCCCCAGACCCCTTTATAACCCACTCACAACCCCGAGCCCCCCAACTCCCCCTGACCCCCCCAAAACCCCCTTTGTGACCCCCCAAACCCTCTCACCAGACCCCTCTGACCCCGTCTGTGACCCCCCCCCAGTCTCGGGGACCCCCCCCCGAGGGGTGGTCCCATGATTTTGGGGAGGGGTCTCACCTTCTCATAGACGGTTTGGGGCGTGGGGTGCACGTTGCAGGCGTCGGTGCTGACGCGGCAGCACGAGCGGGGCACGGTGTCATTGTCCCCAAAGCGGCCCACCCTGGCCCAGTCGGTGTAATTGTGCACCCCGCAGCACTCGAACTGCGCCCAAATAAATTACAAATAATGTATTTATATAAAATATCCGTGTATATAGTGCATGTAGGTATGTATAACGTCCGTGTGCGCGGTGTCACTGTCCCCAAAACGGACAATCCTGCCCCGGTCCGTGTCATTGTGCACCCACAGCACTGCAACTGCACCGAGATAAATTATAAATATCTATAGATAATATATCAATATATGTATAAAATATAGATATATAACATAGATGTATGTATAATGTCTGTGCGCACGGTGCCACTGTCCCCAAAGCGCCTGACCCTGTCCCCAGTCCGTGTCATTGTGCACCCACAGCGCTGCAACTGCACAGAAATAAATTCCATATTCCCTATTCCATTTTCCCTATTCCATTTTCCATATTCCATTTTCCCATATTCCCTATTCCATATTCCCTATTCCGTACTCCACATTCCAGATGTATTCCATCCGCACGCGTACGTATGCATATACTGTAGACAGGAATTTTTGCACGCGTACGTTCGTATCTATTCCAAACGTGAATTTTTTCCCACTCACCTCCTTCTGGAAGGCGTCCAGGGCGGCGCTCAGCGAAGGGTCCTGCTCGTATCTCCTCATGGCCTCCCACAGCCCCTCCTCCACCAGCCCCGGCACCTGGGGAGGGGGCACGGGGGGGTCACGGGGGGTCAGGGACCCCCCCAGTGTGGGGCAGGGACAGTCAGTGCCCCCATTTGACCCCCCCTTTGTAACCCCCCCATTGTGACCCCCCCAACTGTGACCCCCAACCATGACCCGACCCTCACTGTGACCCCCCCGTGACCCCCCCCAAGCCCACCCTGAGCCCCCCAAACCCCTCCAGATTCCCCCTGTGACTCCCCCCCCGCCAACCCGGGTGTGGGGGGGTCAGGGACCCCCGGGAGGGTCGCAGGGGTCACAGGGGGGTCACGGGGGGATCCCCCACCTTGTCTTTGAAGACGTATCCGGTGATGGCGGCGGCGATCTCCACCAGGAAGATGAGGCTGAGCAGGACGGCGAACTGGGGGGGCACGGGGGGGTCACAGGGGGGTCTTGGGGGGGTCACTGACGGGTTGGGGGGGTCACAAAGGGGATTTGGGGGTCGAGGGGGGTCACAAGGGGCTCTAGGGAGGTCACAAAGAGGGTCTGGGGGGGTCTGGGGGGGTCACAAAGAGGGTTTGGGGGGGTTTGGGGGGTCTGGGGGGGTCACAAAGAGGGTCTGGGGGGGTCACAGAGTGGGTCTGGGGGGGTTTGGGGGGGTCACTGAGGGGTTTAGGGAGGTCGGAGGAGTTGGGGGGGGTCACAAAGGGGATTGGGGGGTCGAGGGGGGTCACAAAGGGCTCTAGGGGGGTCACAAAGAGGGTCTGGGGGGGTTTGGGGGGGGTCACTGAGGGGTTTAGGGAGGTCGGAGAAGTTGGGGGGGGTCACAAAGGGGATTGGGGGGTCGAGGGGGGTCACAAAGGGCTCTAGGGGGGTCACAAAGAGGGTCTGGGGGGGTTTGGGGGGGTCACAAAGAGGGTTTGGAGGGCTCTGGGGGAGTTTGGGGGGGATCACTGAGGGGTTTAGGGAGGTCGCAGGAGTTAGGGGGGGTCACAGTGTGGGTTTGGGGGTCCTGGGGGGGTCCCGGGGGGTCCTGGCGGGGGTGTCCCGATCCTGGGCTGGATCAGGGGTCCCGGGGGGGTCCCGGGGTCCCGGGGGGGTCCCCGCCGGCCGCCGCCCCTCACCGTGGTGACCATGCAGTAACTCTCCTTCCAGGCGCCGCAGCAGCCGAAGAAGGAGGTGAAGAAGATGACGACCCCCAGCACCACCACGCCCACCGGGGTCCAGCCCGAGCCCGACACCGGCGCCACCGGAGCCCGGCCCAGCGCCACCAGCGCCAGCACCCCGATGGCGATCAGGGCCACCCCGCACACCTGGGGGGGGACACGGAGGGTCAGGAGCCCCCCCGAAACCCCGCCTCAAATCCCGCAAAAATCCCCCCGAAACATCCCCAAATATCCCCCCAAAAAATCCCCCAAATTATCCCCCAAATGGAGCCCCCAATTATGAACCCCCCCCAAACGAAGCCTCCAATTAATCATCCAAAAGAACCCCCCCAACCGCCCCCGCGGCGCCCCCTCCCGCTCCCATTTGGGGACAAATTTAGGGAAGGGGAGGGGGGGGACACACACCAGCGCAGCCCCCCCGCCCGTGGGAGGGGACACGGGAGGGGACAGCGGGCAGGGCAGGAAGTCCGGCCTTCCGGCCACGCGGGGGCCGAGGGGGGGCCCGGCACAAATTGGGGGGTTCACCCCCTCGGGACCCCCCCCCCCCCCCGTCCGGACCCCTCCCCAGGGCGGGGAGACCCCCGCGAGTGTCCCCGCTGTCCCCAGGGCGGGGCGTGGGCTGCACAAACAGCCCGCGGGGGGGGCGCGGGGGGGGCTGGCACCGTGGCACCGTGTCACCGTGTCACCGTGTCCCCCCCCCGCGTGTGCCCCGCCACTCGAGGGGTGACTCAGCCCGGCGCCGCCAGGGTGGGGACACGGCCCTGCCTGCCCGGGGGGGGGGTCGGGAAAGCGCCGCGTGTCCCCCCCCCCACGCCGTGCGTCCCCTCGTGTCCCATCCCGTGACCCCCATGTCCCCTCCTGACCCCCCACTGTCCCCCCACGTCTCATCCGCGTCCCCCCCATGTCCCCACCGTGTGTCCCCTCCTCTCCCCCCTCGTGTCCCCTCCATGTCCCTTCCCGTGCCCCCCCCGTGTCCCCTCCTGTTTCCCCCGTGTCCCCCTCTCTGTGCCCCCCCGTCCCCCGGCCGTTGGCTCTCGCCGCTCTTTCCTCACCCCGACTTCCCCAAAGTCGCCTCCCGCCGCTCTCGGGGGTCCCCCCGTCCCCCCCACGTCCCCCCCCCGGTCCCCCCACATCCTCCTCGCCTCGGGGTCCCCCGTGCCCCCCCCTCCCCCCCTCGGGGACAGGATGTGGCTTCACCCCGCGTGACAACAACCCCCCCCCCGGCCTCCCCCCCAGCACCGGGACCCCCAAATCCGGGGGTTCCGGGTGGGTCCGCCCGGTTCTGCCGGTCCCGGTGTTCCCCCCCCCGGTGCCCCCTCCCCCCGGGCCGCGGGCTCACCCAGAAGATGAAGTTGAAGAAGAAAAGCAAGAACTTCACACATTTCATCCCGCCCTCCATGGCCACGGCCCGGCCGTCCTGCGGGAGCCGCCGCCGCTCAGCACCGGCACCGGGCAACCGGGGAACCGGCACCGGGCAACCGGGGAACCGATACCGGCACCGGGACCGCTCCAGCCCGGCCCTGCTCCCGGTACCGCTCCCTCCCCAGGTTCCGGTGCTCCCGGAACCGCTCCCTCACTCCCCCCGGTCCCGGTACCGCTCCCTCCCAGGTCCCGGTGGTCCCGGGAACAGCTTCCACCCACTCCCGGTGCTCCTGGTACCGCTCCCTCACTCCCCCCCGGTCCCGGAGGTCCCGGTGCCGCTCCCTCTCCGGTTCCCGGCGGTCTCGGTACCACTTTACCCCACTCCCGGTGCTCCCGGTGCCATTCCCCCCCCGGCAAGTCCCGGTGGTCCCAGTGCCGTTCCCCCTCAGCCCCAGTGGTCCCGGTCCCGTTCCCCTCCCGGTCCCGGTCCCGTTCCCGTTCCCCCCCCCCGGTCCCGGCTCCGTTTCCCCCCCCGGTCCCGGTCCCGTTCCCGTTCCCCCCCCCGGTCCCGGCTCCGTTTCCCCCCCCGGTCCCGGTCCCGTTCCCGTTCCCCCCCCCGGTCCCGGCTCCGCTCCCCACCCGGCCCCGGCGCTCCCGGCGCTCCCGGTCCCGCTCACCGCCGCCCTTCCCGAGGGCTCCGGATCATGTGACGGGGGCGAGTCCCGGGGACAACCGGGACCGCCCCGGGACCGCCCCGGCACCGGCGCCGCCCCCGCGGGACCGGCACAACAACAACGGCGGCGGAGACCCTTTATTGGGGGGGGACACGGGGGGACAGCCAGGGGACACCGAGGGGACACCGAGGGGACACCGAGGGTCCCGCACAGAGCACCCGGGATTCTGAGATCCCGACGCGTCCCGCACCGGGGTCCCAAACCCCCCCGACCCCACACCCGGGGGTGCCCGTCACCCCTGAGCCCACACACGGGGGTCCCCGAGCCCCCCGACCCCGCACCCCAGGGTCGCTGCTGTCCCACTCTCCTTGGTCCCTGGTCCTGCACCCCAAAGTCCTCGGGGACCCCTCACCCCGGGGTCCCTGCCCCTCCTGACCCTTCACCCTGGGGTCCCAGCCCCCCAAACCCCTCCACACTCGGGGTCCCAGCCCCCCAAATGCCCCGGCCCAATGTCCCCCAGCCCCTCGTGACCCACACCCCGGGGTCCCAGCCCCCCAAACGCCCACCCCAGTGTCCCCCAGCCCCCCAAATCCCCACCCCACTGCCCCCCAGCCCCCCAAATCCCACACCCCACTGCCCCCCAGCTCCCCAAATCCCCCACTGCCGGGGGTCCCAGCCCCCTCAAACCCCCACCCCGGGGTCCCCCGGCCCCTCCTGGCCCCCCAACCCGGGGTCCCTGCCCCTCTTACACTTTACCCCGGGGTCCCCCAGCCCTCCACGTGTCCCCCCCCCCGCTGTCACAGCCCGGGCAGGTCCCGCAGCGCCTCCAGCACGGCCCGCAGGTTCTGGGGGTGCACGAAGGCCACGAGCCCCCCCCGGTTCGCCCAGCGCTCGGGCCCCTCCCGGCCCTCCTGCGGGCGGTGATAGCGCAGCTCGGGGGGCTCCCCCTCGCCCCCCTCCCTCAGCACCCTCAGCGACCCCTCCAAGGCCACCACGCCGCCCCCCAGGGCCCGCAGGATGGCGTGGGGGGCGCACGAGTCCCAGGCGAAGGTGGTGGCCTGCGACAGCACGAAGGCGTCCGCCAGCCCCAGCGCCACGCAGAGCAGTTTGTAGCCGGCCCCCGCGGCCAGGAGAGCGGGACCCCCGCCCAGGGCCCCCAGAGCCCCCCGCACCGCGGGGCTCTCGGCTCGGCTCAGCACCACGCGGGGACGCGGCCGCAGCGACGGAGGGGACAGCGAGCACAGCCGCGTGTCGCCGTGTGCCACGCCCCAGTGGTAGCGGCCCTGCCACCTGCGGGAGGGGAGGGGACACGGTGGGGACAGCGGCTGGGGGGGCACGGGGACCCCGGGGTGAGGGGAATGGGGGGACAGGGACCCCGGGGTGAGGGGTGTGGGGACCCCGGGGTGAGGGGAATGGGGGGACAGGGACCCCGGGGTGAGGGGTGTGGGGACCCTGGGGTGCAGGATCCAGGGGGACAGGGACCCCGGGGTGAGGGCTATGGGGATGCTGGGACCCCCAAGGTGTGGGATATGAGGGAATGGGGACCCTGAGGTGAAGGGTCAGGTGGGTCAGGGACCCCAGGGTGAGGGGTCAGGGGGGATAGGGACCCCCAGTGCAGGGTCAGGAGTGTCAGGCACCCCGGGGCGCAGGTTCGGGGGGTGTCAGGCACCCCGGGGTGCGGGCCCTGGGCGTACCTGCGGGTCTGGGGGTCCCTCTGGAAGAAGGGCTCGTTGATGACCCCCATGACGGGCACCCCAGAGCGGCGGTCGAAGGCGCCCACCAGCACCAGGGCAGAGCGCAGCCCCCCGGGGGCCACCCCGTCCACGGTGGGCACGTCCTCACGGCCCCCGATGAACTCGTTGGTGGAGTCTGGGGGGTGCCAGGGGGGCAGCGGGCTCAGGCCCCGGCCCCGGCCCTGTCCCCAGGCCATCCCTGTCCCCATCCTGTTCCTGTTTCCATTCCATCCATCCCATCCCATCCAGTCCCATCCCATCTCGTCCTGCCCCCGTCCCTATCCCCATCCCTGTCCCCATCCTGTCCCTGTCCCCATCCCGTCCCTGTCCCCATCCTGTCCCTGTCCCCATCCCGTCCCTGTCCCCATCCTGTCCCTGTCCCCATTCCTGTCCCCATGCCCATCCCTGTCCTTGTCCCCATCCCATCCCTGTCCCCATCCCACCCCCATCCCCATCCCGTCCCTGTCCCCATCCCGCCCCTGTCCCTATTCCTGTCCCTATCCCCATCCCTGTCCCCATCCCGCCCCCATCCCCATCCCGTCCCTGTCCCCATCCTGTCCCTGTCCCCATTCCTGTCCCCATGCCCGTCCCTGTCCTTGTCCCCATCCCATCCCTGTCCCCATCCCACCCCCATCCCCATCCCGTCCCTGTCCCCATCCCATCCCTGTCCCCAACCCGCCCCCATCCCTGTCCCCATCCCGTCCCTGTCCCCATCCCGTCCCTGTCCCCATCCCATCCCTGTCCCCATGCCCGTCCCTGTCCTTGTCCCCATCCCATCCCTGTCCCCATCCCGCCCCCATCCCCATCCCGTCCCTGTCCCCATGCCCGTCCCCGTCCCCATGCCCGTCCCCACCCCAGAGCCCCTCACCAATGGGGTCTATCCAGATCCCCAGCTCCCCCGGGGACACTCCGGGCTCGATGCCATCCAGCTCCGTGTCCCCGAGTGTCACCTCCCTGTGCACGGCCTCTGCCAGCAGCTCTGCCGCCCTCGCCTGCTCGGGGCCCAGCACGGCCAGCAGCAGTGCCACCGTGTCCCCGGGGGTGTCACAGACCCGCACGGTCACCGTGCCACCTGTGGGGACCCCGGGTCAGTCCCCAGGGACATGACACAGGGACAGCCAGGGTGACGCAGGGACATGGCACAGGGATCCCCGACTCAGCCACGGCCCCACAGACCCCGGTGTGGGGACCCTGACTCTGCCATGGGAATGTGGGGACACGGGGCAGGGTGACACTGGGACATGGGGACATGGAAATGTGGCGACTGTGGGATATGGGGACATGGGGCAGGGTGACACTGGAACACGGGGACATGGGGACCCCTCCTCAGCCTTGGCCCACATCCCCCATGCTGTCCCCACGCTGTCCCCACTCACCCTCGGCGTCCCTGAACTCGCTGGACTCCTCCCCGTGGATGTGTCCCCGCAGCTCGGGGAACTGGCGGGACACCGGGGGGGGACTCAGGGGGGGGGCTCGGGCGGTGCCACCACCCCCAGGCCACCCCCGGGGCTGTCCCCACCTGTGTCCCCAGGTCGTGTTTGATCAGCTCCTGGATCAGGACGTCCGCCAGAGTCTTGAAGTCGCGCAGGAAGCGCGCGTTCCTGTCCGGGCCCGTCTTCTCGGCCACCAGCAGCCGGAACAGCGGCTCCTCCGCCCGGCACAGCCGCGCCACCTCGGCCGCCTTCTGCGACACCGCCACCAGCGCCGCCAGCAGCCCCGCCATGCCCGGCACGGCGGGCGGCCACACCGCGGACAGCGGGGACACCGTCAGGGACAGCGGGGACACCGCGGACACCTGCCGGGGACACCGGGCACACCTGCCGGGGACACCGGGGACAGCGGGGACACTGTCAGGGACAGTGGGGACACCGCGGACACCTGCCGGGGACACCAGGCACACCTGCCGGGGACACCGGGGACAGCGGGGACACTGTCAGGGACAGTGGGGACACCGCGGACACCTGCCGGGGACACCGGGCACACCTGCCGGGGACACCGGGGACAGCGGGGACACTGTCAGGGACAGCGGGGACACCGCGGACACCTGTCAGGGACACCGGGGACACCGGGGACGGCGGGGACACTGTCAGGGACAGCGGGGACACCGCGGACACCTGCCGGGGACACCAGGCACACCTGCCGGGGACACCGGGGACAGCGGGGACACTGTCAGGGACAGCGGGGACACCGCGGACACCTGCCGGGGACAGCGGAGGAACCTGTCAGGGACAGTGGGGACACCGGGGACAGCGGGGACACTGTCAGAGACAGCGGGGACACCGCGGACACCTGTCAGGGACACCGGGGACACCGGGGACGGCGGGGACACTGTCAGGGACAGCGGGGACACCGCGGACACCTGCCGGGGACAGTGGGGTCACCTGTCAGGGACAGGGGGGACACTGTCAGGGACAGGGGGGACAGCGGGGTCACCTGCCGGGGGGCAGTGGGGTCACCTGCCGGGGACACCAGGGTCACCTGTCGGGGACACCGGGGTCACCTGTCAGGGACAGCGGGGACAGCGGGGTCACCTGTCAGGGACACCAGGGACACCGGGGACACCTGCCGAGGACAGCGGCGGGGTCAGGGACGAGCCCCGGAAGGCCCCGAAATGATCCCAAATGTGCCCGGGGGGGGACAGGGGGGGACAGGGGACAGGGGGATTTGGGGATAGGGTGACACTGGGGTGTGAGGATGGGATTTGGGGACATGGGAATGTGGGGACATGGGCACGTGGGGATTTGGGGACAGGGTGACATCGGGATGGGGGGACAGGGTGACACTGGGATACGGGGACACGGGCAGGTGGAGATTTGGGGACATGGACATGGGGTCACGGGCATTGGGGTTTTGGGGACACTGCGACGTGGGGACAGGGTGACACTGGGATGTGGGGACTTTGACATGGGGATGTGAGGACATGGGGACACGGGGACACGGGGGGCGTGGGGATGTGGGCACAAGGGGACGCGGGGACAGGGTGACACGGGGGCTGTGGGGACACGGGGGACGTGGCGGTGCGCACACGGGACACGGGGACACAAAGACGCAGCCGCACGGGGAAACGGCCACGCCGCTGTGGCTGTGGGGACGCGGGGACACGCGGCTGTGCCCAGGGTGTCCCCACGGGGGGGTGGCTCTGTCCCGCGGGGACAGGAAGCGCTGGGGACACGGCGGGGGGGGGTCCCCGCTGTCCCCCCGGAAGGCGCGGGGCGCTGCGGCCCCCCCGTAACGATCCCGGAACGGCCCCAAACTCCCGCCACCCCCACACCGGGACCCCCCCGCAGAACGGGTCCCCACCCCTGGGGACAGCCCTGGGGACAGCCCTGGGGACAGCCCGGGGACCCCGCGGGCCGCACCCCGCCCGCGCCGCCGTTACCGGGGCCGCTGACAGCTCCTGCGGGCCGCCCGTGGGCGGGGACGGCGCCGCGTCACACACCGGCTTAACCCGCTCGCTGCCGCGGCCCCGCGGGCCCGCGGTCACTCCGGAGTGCGGCGACACCGCGGGGGGAGTGTCGCGGCAGCGGCGGGGAGGGGACAAAGCGGCACGCCACCCCTTCCCCGTTCCCTCCCCAGGGAGCGCGGCTCCCCCGGGGAGTGTGACATCGGTGACACGGCGGGGGACGCCCGGTGGCGGTGGCGGTGGCGGGGGGGGTCCCGTGTCGCCTGTCGCCTGTCGCGTGTCCCCAAAGCGCCCCCGCTGCAGTTCCGCCCCTCGCCGCCAGGGGGAGCGCTGCCTGCCGTACCAGCACCGCCCCCCCCCCCCCCAAACCGGGGGGCAACGGGGCCGCGACTCCCCCAAAACCCCACCGGGACCCCCCCCTTGGGGCTCCCCCAAGCCCGGGACAGCCCCTCCCGAGCGCCCCCAGACCCCCGGTGCATCCCCGGGGGGTTTCCCCTCTCCATGGTTCTGATGGGGAGAGGAACCGGGAAAAGGGGGGGGGGCCCTGGGGGTCCCCACGATGCTCTCAGGGTCGGGGTCCCCTCGTTACTCCCGCGGCTCCTCCTGGAAGCGCTGCCCGGTGCCGGTGAGGAGCGGGCAGCCTCCCCCTGTGTCCCCCCCTGCGCTGGGGACAGAACCCCCGAGAGCCCCGGGGACTTCCCCCGTGCCCCCCAAGCCGCGGCCGCGTTTTCCTTGTCCTTGTCCCTCCCGGAGCGACGCTCCCGCAGCACTTTCCCGGTGCCGGGATGCTCCAGGCCGGGCAGCTTCACCCCCTTCCCCCGAGTTTAACCCCCCCCCCGGGGGTCCCCGAGTCCCCCAACTCCCGGCCGGGCACCCCCCCGTGCCGGGATCCGCCGCTCCCGGTCCCCGCTGGAAGCTGCGACCCCGCCTGTCCCCGGTTCTACCGGCACCGAGCGGGGCCCGGGGGGCTGTTCGGGGGCTGCCCGTGGTGTGGGGGGCTCCGGGAGGTCCCGGGGGGGGGGGGGGAGGTTCGGACGCACTTGCCGGGACGCGCATCCATCCCGCCGCACTCGCCGGCAGCCGGGGCCGCCCCCCCGGGCCCCCCCCCCCCCACCCCGGGGCGAGGGGCGGGCGGGGGGTGCCCGAGCGCACCGGGCGGCGGCGGGGCCGTTCCCGGGGCTCGGGGGGCCGGCGGCGGCTGGTGCCAAGCCCCTGCCAGAACCTCTTTTGTGCGCCCGCAGCCAATCAAGGCCGCTGACGACACACTTCTCTTGGGGTATAAAACCCCGGGGCCGCCGCTACCGCCGCTTTTTTTCATCCCCCCCCCCCCCTTCGGCCCCCCCCGGGGTCCCCGCTTCCCCGCCCCCGCCGCCGTTACCGCCTTCCCCCCCTTGCGCGCTGCGGTGGAAGCGGGGCGGGGGGGCGGCCCGGTGGGGAAGGGTTTGCTTATTTTCTTTTTTTTTTTTTCTTCCTTCTTTTTTTTTTTTTTTCTTTTTTTTTTTCCTTCCTCCCTCTTCTTTTTTTTTTTTTTTTTTAATTATTATTATTATCATTATTTTTATTTTTGTAAAATTTTTTTTTTTTTTTTAAATCCCCCTCCCCTTCTCCGCTCCTCGCGATGTATTTCCTGCTGTCCCCCCCCGGCATGGCCCCGCTGTGGTGGCTGCTGGGCTCGCTGGTGGCCGCGGTGGCGGGCGGGGGGCCGGTGGAGCAGCCCCCCGCCGGCCCGGAGCCCGCCTGCCCCGTGTGCCTGTGGCGGCGGCAGAGCAAAGAGCTGCGGCTGGAGAGCATCAAGTCGCAGATCCTGAGCAAGCTGCGGCTGAAGGAAGCGCCCAACATCACCCGGGAGGTGGTGAAGCAGCTGCTGCCCAAGGCCCCCCCGCTCCAGCAGCTCCTGGACCTCCACGACTTCCAGGGGGACTCGCTGCAGCACGACGAGTACCTGGAGGAGGACGAGTACCACGCCACCACCGAGACCGTCATCAGCATGGCCCAGGAAAGTCAGTGCCGCCCTTTGTTCCGCTGAAAACTTCGCCGGAGGATCCCCCCACCTCCCTCCCCAAAACCCCCCCCCCGGCCCCGCCACAGAGCCCCCCACCCCCACCCCCGGGTCCCCTCGCGGTCCCCCGGCTGCGGGGGGGGATCGTCACCGATGTCCCCCCCCCCCCCTCCCCCGCCTTTGGGGTGTCCGGGTCCCCCCCCGGGGGTCCCCGAAGGTCTCGCGGTTGTTTTGGGTCCGTCCCCCCCCCTCGGTCCGTGAGGGTCCCGCGGGGATGGTCGGTGTGTGCGGGGATGGGGACAAGGGACAGGGGGACAAGGGACAGGGGGACAAGGGGGGCTGTGGACAAGGGAAGAGGGGGACAAGGGGACAGAGGGACAAGGGGTCAGAGGGAGAGAGGGACAGGGGGACTGGGGGACAAGGGACAGAGGGACGGGGGACAGGGGGACAAGGGGAGAGGGAGACAGGAAGACGGGGGACAACAGGGGACAAGGGACAGGGGGACGAGACAGCGCACCGAGGACTGGGAGAGGGGCCCGGTGCTGGGGACCGGGAGCTGGCACTGGGAGCGGGGACTGGGGACTGGGAGTCGTTACTGGGAGCAGGGACAGGGAGCTGGCGTTAGGAGCAGGGACGGGGGACTGGGAGCTGCTTGTGAGTGCTGGGACCTGGTACTGGAACATACTGGGAGCTGCTACTGCGAGCTGGGAGCTGAGGCTGGGACTGGGAGCAGGGACTGGGAGCAGGGA
Source organism: Chamaea fasciata (assembly GCF_029207755.1). Classification (NCBI taxonomy): domain Eukaryota; kingdom Metazoa; phylum Chordata; class Aves; order Passeriformes; family Sylviidae; genus Chamaea; species Chamaea fasciata. The sequence goes on from NW_027094321.1 coordinate 50,651, forward strand.
CTGGGGACTGAGATAGAGGACACTGGGGACTGGGACTGGGACAGGAACTGGGGCCTGGGAGCTGAGACTGGGCTCTGGGGCTGAGAGCTGGGACCGGGAACTGAGACAGGACTGGGGACTGGGGACTGGGAGCCGAGAGAACACTGGGGAGCGGCACCTGAAACTGGGACTGGGAGCTGACACGGGGCACTGGGAGCTGGCACTGGGAGCTGAGGGCGTGGACTGGGAGCTGGCAGCAGGGACCGTGACCGGTCACTGCATGCTGGACCTGGCACTGGGGACAGGGACTGGCGCTGGGGACTGTCACCAGGCGCTGGGGACTGTCACCAGACGCTGGCGCCGCTCACCAGTGGCACTGGGACCTGGCGCTGGGCACTGGCAGCGGCCCTGGGGGCACAGGGCAGGTGGCACGGTGACCTCGCTGTCCCCAGGGCACGTGGCAGGGTGACAGCAGGGTGACATCGCGGTGACAAACAGGGTGACAGCAAGGCCACAACAGGGTGACAAACAGGGTGACAGCAGGGTGACGGCAAGGCCGCGGCAGGGTGACAGCGGGGTGACAGCAGGGTGACAGCAGGGTGACAGCAGGCCGGGCTGGGGACAGGCCAGCACAGCCAGGGGTCCCCGGCGGGACAGCGGGGAGGGGACACGGCAGGGGACGCGGCGGCTCCGCCCCTGCCCTGCCTCAGTTTCCCCGGGGGGTTTCTCCACCTGCTCCCGGCGCGGGACCCCCGGGGCGACCCCCGGGGCTGGGGAGGGGGCGAGGGGGCCGAGCGGAAGGGAGGGAGGTGCGAGGAGCTGCCGCCCCCCTCCCCGAATTTCCTTTCCCGGGGCATTAAATGCGCTCGGGCGGCTTTGAAATTTTATTACCCATAAAATTGACGACACGCTGGGGGTTTTTCCTCCCTGGGCCCCTTCCCCGCCCCTTCGGCAGCTCGGGGGGGGGCCCCCAAAATAAAGGGCAGAGCTTTCCCCCCCCCCCCGGCCTCCCCAAAGCCGGGGGTCCCGCGGATCCTCCCCGGGGAAAGGCGGGTGAGGAGAGAGGGGCGGGGGGGAGGGGGGGCGGCTTTTCTCCGCGATTATTTTGATTTTATTTTTATTATTTTTTCCGCTCTCCGCTGTCCCCCCCCCCCGCCCCGCCCGGGGCAATTCGGGGGGTTTTATGGTTCCTGAACAGAAGGAGGGGAAGGCGCTTTATGGGCGCCGCGGAGCCATAAAGGTCTCGGGTTCCCCCCGCCCCGCCCGGGGGGGCCCGGCCCCGGGGGTCGGTCATTGGCTCCCAAAGCCATCGAGGGGCTCCCCGTGACCCCCGCGACCCCCGCGGATGGGGACGGGGTGAGGCCCCCCCCGGGGGGGGACGGGGGATGGAGGGGAGCGGGGGGAGGCGCTCAAGGTCAGCGCGACAGCGTGGGGACACGGGGACAGCGGGGAAACAGGGACAGCGGGGACATGGGGACAGAGGGACATGGGAGTACAGGGACACAGGGACGTGGGACAACGGAGACACGGGGACAGCGGGGACGTGGGGACATGGGGTCACAGGGATGTGGGGACAGCGGGGACACAGGGACAGCGGGGACACGGGGACATGGGGACAGCGGGGACATAGGGACATGGGGACCCAAGGACGTGGGGACACAGGGACACAGGGAGGTGAGGACACCTGGACGTGGGGACACAAGGACATGGGGACAGCAAGGATGTGAGGACACGGAGACACAGGGATTTAGGGACACCAGGACGTGGGGACACGAGGACAGAAGGATGTGGGGACACAGAGACACCAGCACATAGAGACAAGGGGACACGGGGACTTGGGGACACAGGGACAGAAGGACGTGGGGACAAGGGGACACGGGGACTTGGGGACAACAAGGACGTGGGGACAGCACCAGGATGTGGGGACACAGGGACAGAAGGACGTGGGGACACAGGGACACCAGGACGTGGGGACAAGGGGACACGGGGACTTGGGGACAACAAGGACGTGGGGACAGCACCAGGATGTGGGGACACAGGGACACCAGGACGTGAGGACAAGGGGACACGGGGACTTGGGGACAACAAGGACGTGGGGACAGCACCTCACACCTCCCGTAGCTGGGGGGCCGCGCTCGGGGGGCCCCGAACGAGGAAACAAAGAGCGGTGAGGGTTGGGGGGGGGGGGCTCCGGGGGCCGCCCCCCGCCCGGGCCGGCCCCAGCTGTGCCCGGTGTCCCGGTAACCTTTATCCCCGGTTGCCACAGCGACGGCACCGAGCATCCCGGCCCCGCGGGATGGCGGCGACCCCCCCGCACCGCGCCCCGGGGGACAGCGCTGTCCCCAGTGTCCCCAATGCCGGGGGGGGGGGGTTTGGTGGCCGCACCTGGAGCCCCCCAAATCCCCCCCCCCTCGCCCCCCCCCCCTCCGAGCACCCGCCGGTGTCACCTCAGCCCTGGGTGACAAACCCCCGCCGGGGGTGTCACTGCTGGCTGTGAGAGCCGGGGGGGTTGAACTGGGGGTGGGGGGGGTCCCCGCGGTCCCCCAGCCCCATTGGAGGGGCAGGCCCGGGGAAGGGGAGGCGACATTCCCGGTGTCGTGACCCCCGCGGGGCCGGAGCAGCAAATGGCCCCGAGCTGCAGCTGGGCGCTATTAAACCTGACCGGGCCGGGCGGGGGGCGGGGGGGGCGAATTCCCCGCTCAATTCGACACAGATGTGGGGCAGGGGCCGCCGGGGCCCCCCGGAGCCGGGGGGTTCCTCGGGGGTGTCACCGCTCTGCCGGCCGTGGTGGCGCTGGGGTTTGTCACCTCCCGGGTAAGGGGGGGATGAGGGAGCGACCCCGGAGATGTGGGGTGTCCCCCCCCGTCCCCAGAGATGTGGGGCTGTGACCCCCCGAGGGTGGGATGTGGGGGGTGGGACCCGGAGTCTTCTTCACCCCGGGGGATGAAGGGCGGCCCCCGGCAGGTGCTGCGGGCCCGGGACCCCCCGCCCCACCCAGCCCGGGACCCCCCCGTGGGTCAGGGGGCGAGCGGGGCCCTCCTGGGGGGCGACCCCCGGGGCGGCCTCTGACCCGGCCTTCACCCCGCGGGGCTCGGGGGTCCCGCAGTGGGGCCGGGGTGGGTCAGAGGGCGGCTCGGGGGTCCCAAGGGGTGAGGGGGTCCCGGTGTGGGGCTGGAGGTTCCCAGAGAGGGGCTCGGGGGTCCCGGTGTGGGGCCGGGGGTGATCCCAGGGTGAGGCTCGGGGGTCCCAGAGAGGGAATTGGGCGTCCCAGAGAGGGTCTCGGGTCCGGGAGTGGGGCTGGGGGGTCCCAGAGTGCGGCTCGGGGGTCCCGGTGTGGGCCCGGGGGCTGATCCCAGGACGAGCCTCGGGGGGTCCCACCACGGGACCGGCGAGTCTCCCAAACCCCACCCTGACCCTTCCTCCCTCCCTCCCTCCTCCTCCTCGTCGTCGTCGTCGTCCTCCCGCAGCGGACCCGGCCGTGCAGATCGAGGGCAGCCCGCACTGCTGCTTCTTCAACTTCAGCCCCAAGGTCATGTTCACCAAGGTGGTGAAGGCGCAGCTGTGGGTGTACCTGCGGCCGGTGCAGCACACCTCCACCGTGTACCTGCAGATCCTGCGCCTCAAGCCCGTCACGGACGAGGGCAGCCGCCACATCCGCATCCGCTCGCTCAAGATCGAGCTCAACTCGCGCGCCGGCCACTGGCAGAGCATCGACTTCAAGCACGTCCTGCAGAACTGGTTCAAGCAGCCGCACAACAACTGGGGCATCGAGATCAACGCCTTCGACCCCAACGGCAACGACCTGGCCGTCACCTCGCTGGGGCCCGGCGCCGAGGGGCTGGTGGGTGGCACCGAGGGGCGGACGGGTTTGGGGGGTCTGCAGACGGGGGGGTGGTGGGGCAGGTGAGGGGTCATGGGGACGGTGACAGACCGAGGGGCTGGGGACAACCTGGGGGGGCACAGGTCATGGGGACGGTGACAGACCGAGGGGCTGGGGACAACCTGGGGGGGCACAGGTCATGGGGACAGTGACAGTCCTGAGGGGCTGGGGACAACCTGGGGGGTCACAGGTCATGGGGACGGTGACAGTCCTGAGGGGCTGGGGACAACCTGGGGGGTCACAGGTCATGGGGACAGTGACAGTCCTGAGGGGCTGGGGACAACCTGGGGGGTCACAGGTCATGGGGACAGTGACAGTCCTGAGGGGCTGGGGACAACCTGGGGGTCACAGGTCATGGGGACAGTGACAGTCCTGAGGGGCTGGGGACAACCTGGGGGACAGGTCATGGGGACAGTGACAGTCCTGAGGGGCTGGTGGGTGGCACCGGGGGGCTGAGGGTTTTGGGGGGTCCCCAGTGGGGGTTTGGGGCGGTTGGTGGGGCAGGTGATGAGTCTGGGGGACAGTGACAGCCCCGAGGGGATGGTGGCAGTTCAGGGAGGGTGGTCAGAGGTCTAGGGGACAGTGACAGCTCTGTGAGGATGGTCACAGGTCATGGGCACAAGTGACAGCTCCATGGAGCTGGTCACAACTTTGTGGGGACAGTGACGCCCCCGTGGGGTTGGTGACAGCTCTGTGGTGACAGTCTGAGGTCCAGGAGATGGTGACAGCCCTGTGGGGACAGTGACACCCTCGTAGCAGGGTGGCAGCTCTCTGGGGCTGGTGATTGGAGGAGTACAGGTGTGGGGGACAGTGACACCTGGATAGGGCTGGGGACACCTCCATGGGGCTGGGGACACCTCGATAGGAGTGGTGACAGTTCCATGGGGCTGGTGGCAGTTCCGTGGGGCCAGTGTCACCTCCACAGCACAACTCAGCTGGGTGGAGCAGCAGGGAGGCGTCCCAGCTGTGTCCCCTGTGTCCCCCAGCACTGTCCCCTGTGTCCCCTGACGGCTGTCCCCTGTGTCCCCCCTGTCCCCTGACTACTGTCCCCCCAGTGCAGTCCCTGTGTTCCCTCCTGGCTGTCCCCTGTCCCCTCACCTGTGTCCCCTGTGTCCCCTGTGTCCCCCCAGCACTGTCCTGTGTGTCCCCAGCACTGTCCCCTGTGTCCCCTGTGTCCCCTGACCGCTGTCCCCTGTGTCTCCCAGCACTGTCCCTGTGTCCCCTGTGTCCCCTGTGTCCCCTGACCGCTGTCCCCTGTGTCCCCAGCACTGTCCCTGTGTCCCCAGCACTGTCCCCTGTGTCCCCTGTGTCCCCTGACCGCTGTCCCCTGTGTCCCCTGCACTGTCCCCTGTGTCCCCTGTGTCCCCTGACCGCTGTCCCCTGTGTCCCCTGCACTGTCCCCTGTGTCCCCAGCACTGTCCCTGTGTCCCCAGCACTGTCCCCTGTGTCCCCTGTGTCCCCTGACCGCTGTCCCGTGTGTCCCCAGCACTGTCCCCTGTGTCCCCTGACCGCTGTCCCGTGTGTCCCCAGCACTGTCCCCTGTGTCCCCTGACCGCTGTCCCCTGTGTCCCCTGCACTGTCCCCTGTGTCTCCCAGCACTATCCCCTGTGTCCCCTGTGTCCCCTGCACTGTCCCCTGTGTCCCCTGACCGCTGTCCCCTGTGTCCCCAGCACTGTCCCCTGTGTCCCCAGCACTGTCCCCTGTGTCCCCTGACCGCTGTCCCCTGTGTCCCCAGCACTGTCCCCTGTGTCCCCTGTGTCCCCAGCACTGTCCCCTGTGTCCCCTGTGTCCCCTGACCGCTGTCCCCTGTGTCCCCAGCACCCGTTCATGGAGCTGCGCGTCCTGGAGAACAACAAGCGCTCGCGGCGGAACCTGGGGCTGGACTGTGACGAGCACTCCACGGAGTCGCGCTGCTGCCGCTACCCGCTCACGGTGGACTTCGAGGCGTTCGGCTGGGACTGGATCATCGCCCCCAAGCGCTACAAGGCCAACTACTGCTCGGGCCAGTGCGAGTACATGTTCATGCAGAAGTACCCGCACACGCACCTGGTGCAGCAGGCCAACCCGCGCGGCTCGGCCGGGCCCTGCTGCACGCCCACCAAGATGTCGCCCATCAACATGCTCTACTTCAACGACAAGCAGCAGATCATCTACGGCAAGATCCCCGGCATGGTGGTGGATCGCTGCGGGTGCTCCTAGAGCCGCCCTTCTTCATCGTCATCTTCATCTTCTTCCCTTCTTTCCCCTCTCTCTCTCCCCCTCTCCGAGCGAGGCCCCCCCCCCTCCCCCCCGCCGCCTCGGACTCCTCCGTTTTTTGGGGTTTTTTGGTTTTTTCCGCTCTTTTTTTATTTTTCTTTTTTTTTTTTTCTTTTTTTTTTTTGTTTGTTTTTGGATTTTTTGTCGTTGTTGTCGGTTCGGGGCGGGGAAGCGAGAAGTGACAAAGGCCAAGCGTCGAGGCGGGTTTGGATGGCGGAGGGGAGAGGAGGAGGAGGAGGAGGAGGAGAGCACCCCACGGAGCAGCCCCACGCGCATTGTGCAATAAAAGCGACCGGACGGAGAAGGGAACGGGGGGGGGGGGGGGCCACACACCGCTGGGACCCCCCAGGCCGCGGTGGCGACACGGGGACACCGCGGGGACACGGCCGCGGGTGGCGGCTCCCTCGGCGGGGAGAGCACCAGGAGGAGGAGGAGGAGGAGGAGGAGGAAGAGCGAGCGCACCCCGCGTCTCCCCGCGCTCCTGGAGCGGCGCTGGGGACACCGCTGGTGACACCCGAGGGGGGGGGGGTCCGGCCGCGGGACCCCCCGGGACCGGGAGGGAACCGCCTCCCTTCTTTAATTTATTTATTTATTAATCACCCTCCCGGCCGGCGCTCGCCCCGCTCCCTCCCCCGGCAGCCCCGGGGACCCCCGGCGAGGAGCGCCGGAGGGGCCGGAGCCCCCGCCCGGGCTCGGGCGGCAGCGCTGGCACCGGCCCCGGGGCTCGGCCGGGGGCTGAGGGCGGCCCGGGGGTCACCCGGAGGCGACACCAGAATTGTTGGGAGGCTCCGGCTGGGGCTGAAATTCCGCTTACGCCGCACATTCGCCTCCCCGCCGCCCTCGGAGGGGTTTGTTTGGGCTTTTTTTTTTTTTTTCTTTTTCTTTTTTCTTTTCTTTTCCTTTTCTGTTGTTTGTCTTGGTTTTCTTTTTTTTTTTTTTTTTTCGTGCGTGTGTGTGTGTTTCACGTGAGAACGAACCCCCCGCGTTTCCCCGAGGCTCCGCCGCGGCTCCTGCGGTTCCCCGAGCGATGCGGGCGGGGCCCGGGCCCGGCGCCGGAGGAGGCTCCGGGAGGGGGAGAAGGCCCCGAGACCCCCGGAGCCCCCGAGACCCCCGAGACCCCCGGAGCCCCCGAGACCCCCGCGACCCCCAGACCCCCGAGGCGCCCGGCCCCAGCACTTATCCCCAGGGTGCCGGAGGGGGACGCGGCCCCGGCCCGGGGAGGGGGGGGACTCCGGGGGGGCTCCGGAGCGGCCCCGCACCCGCGCAGCACTTAAGGGGACCGAAGGACAAGGCGGGGCCACCGGGGATGTTTAGCACTTGTCGCCGGCTCCGCGACAGCCCCGCGGAGCCCCCGAAGCGCTTACGGGGAGGGGGGGGACACGAGTGAGGACACGGACCCCCCCCCGGGCCCCCCCTCCTGGCGCCGCAGCACTTAAGGGGCCCCTGGTGCCAGGCCGGTGCCACCCGCCCCGTGTCACCGCCCCGGTGGCGCCGGCGGGGGCCCAAGGGAGGGGACGGGGATGGGGACAGCCGGGGGGGGCACAGGAAGGGAGAGGGGACCCCAGAAAGGGGCTCGGCCTGGTCCCGGGGTCACCGGACCCCGTGGTGACCGCGGGGGACACAAATCCGGGGTCGGGGCACACCCCGGCCCTGCCCGGGGGGGCCTTGGGGGGTCCGGGACCGGCAGGGGACACCCCGGGCTGGCAGGGGACACCCCGGGACCGGCAGGGGACACCCCGGGCTGGCAGGGGACACCCCGGGCTGGCAGGGGACACCCCGGGACCGGCAGGGGACACCCCGGGCTGGCAGGGGACACCTCGGACCGGCAGGGGACACCCCGGGCCGGCAGGGGACACCCCGGGCTGGCAGGGGACACCTCGGACCGGCAGGGGACACCCCGGGCTGGCAGGGGACACCCCGGGCTGGCAGGGGACACCCCGGGACCGGCAGGGGACACCTCGGACCGGCAGGGGACACCCCGGGACCGGCAGGGGACACCCCGGGCTGGCAGGGGACACCCCCGGGACCGGCAGGGGACACCTCGGACCGGCAGGGGACACCCCCGGGACCGGCAGGGGACACCCCGGACCGGCAGGGGACACCCCGGACCGGCAGGGGACACCCCGGGACCGGCAGGGGACACCCCGGGCTGGGAAGGAACTGGGACTGGACGGGACGGGCCCGGCCCTGGAGCCCCCGAGGGCGAGGCCCCGGGGCTGGCACAGGCAGGTGGCACCGAGGGGACAGGACTGGGAGGGCGGGGAACTGGGACCAGTCAGACCCGGGAACTGGGACCAGTTACCTCCGGGCACTGCACCAGTCCCCGCAGCGGGCAGCACGGGTCCCAGGGCCCAGGAGTGACCGGCCCCAGTGCCCGGGACTGACCGGTCCCAGTTCCCAGGACTGACCGGCCCCAGTGCCCGGGACTGACCGGTCCCAGTGCCCGGGACTGACCGGCCCCAGTTCCCGGGACTGACCGGTCCCAGTGCCCGGGACTGACCGGTCCCAGTGCCCGGGACTGACCGGCCCCAGTTTCCAGGACTGACCGGTCCCAGTTCCCGGGACTGACCGGTCCCAGTTCCCGGGACTGACCGGTCCCAGTGCCCGGGACTGACCGGTCCCAGTGCCCGGGACTGACCGGTCCCAGTGCCCGGGACTGACCAGTCCCGGTGCCCAGGACTGACCGGTCCCAGTGCCCAGGACTGACTGGTCCCAGTTCCCGGGACTGACTGGTCCCAATTCCCGGGACTGACCGGTCCCAGTGCCCAGGACTGACGGGTCCCAGTGCCCAGGACTGACTGGTCCCAGTTCCCCTTGCTAACTGGTCCCAGTGCCCAGACCTGACTGGTCCCGCAGGCAGGGGGGTGTTGGGGGGGGTCGGCCCCACTCCTGAGTATATTATTATTCTAATTATTCTAATTATTCTAATTATTTCCCGCTCTGGGTCTGTGCGTGACGTCTTTAGGTTCCTTTTCTGTCGGTCCGTCCGTTGTTTTTGTCCCTCGTTCTGTCGCTCCGGGGGGACCCGGGGGGGGCCCGGGGGAGGGGGGGGCGGGGCCGAACTCAGCACTTGAACAGCAAAAATATAAAAAAGAAAGAATAAAAAAAAAAAATCCAAAAAAATGTTAAAATGTTAAAAAAAACCCCAAACTGAACGAGAAATAATCCGAGTTCCGAGGTTTCGGGGGGGGTGGGGGGGGGGGATGTCCCCATTGTCACCATTGTCACCTTCAGGGGGGTGGGGGAAGGATTTGGGGACCTCGGTGGTGACACTGGGGGGGGCTGGGACAGCCCCGGGGGACAGAAGGGGACAGGGACAATCCCAGGCTGGCACGATGACAACACCCTCCGTGACCCCTGGATCCTTGGGGACACGGGCATGGGGACATTGCCATGGGGACATTGCCATGGGGACATCGCCATGGGGCCACCACCATGGGGACATCGCCATGGGGCCACCACCATGGGGACATCGCCACGGGGACATCGCCACTGCCACACGTGGCCCTGGGGCGCAGCTCCCCAGGCGATGTCACCGTCCCCAGGCGATGTCACCGGGTGATGTCACCATGCCCAGGTGTTGGGGACAGGACAGGGGACACTTGGGACAGGGTTGGGGACACTTGGCACGGGACTGGGCACATTGGGAAGAGGGTTGGGGACACTCGGGACGGGGCTGGGGACATTCGGGGGTCCCTGCACAGCCCCCCCGGCTGTAAAAGGGGATTTTAACGGGGGGATTTTTAGGGGGGGATTTTACGAGCGGCCCCAGGATCCGCCCCCGGGGCCGCTTTATGGAGCCTCATTAGGGGCTGCAGCTATGCCGGCAATGTCCCCGGCTAATTAGGGCTAATTAGGGCCGGCCCGAGGGGACACGGGGGTGTCACCGTGGGAGGGGACAGGGTGGGCAGTGACCCTCCAGTGTCCAGGCAAGGACTGGACACAAGGACTGGACACAAGGACTGGACACGAGGACTGGACACGAGGACGTGGCTCCAGCTGGGGACATCCCCGGGCCCCAGGTGACCCCGCGGGGACATCCCCGGGCCCCCGAGTGACCCCGCGGGGACATCCCCGGGCCCCAGGTGACCCCGCGGGGACATCCCCGGGCCCCAGGTGACCCCGCGGGGACATCCCCGGGCCCCAGGTGACCCCGCGGGGACATCCCCGGGCCCCGAGTGACCCCGCGGGGACATCCCCGGGCTGGGCGCCTTGGGGGCACCGGGAGGATTTTGGTTTTTGTTTCTGGGCTCCGAGGGCTTGAACGAGCGCTCGCTTTTGTTCCGCTCTCCCTGCCCCGTTCCCGTTCCCATCATTCCCGTTCCCATCATTCCCGTTCCCATTATTCCCATTCCCTTCCCTGTTCCCATTCCCATCATTCCCGTTTCCTGTTCCTGCCCCGTTTCTTGTCCCATTCCCTGCCCCGTTCCCGTTCTTCCCATTCCCGTTCCTTGCCCCGTTCCTGTTCCCTGCCCCGTTCCCATTTCTTGCCCGGTTATTCCCATTCCTGGCCCCTGCCCCATTCCCGTTATTCCCGTTATTCCCGCCGTCATTTCTGGCCCTGCGCCGTTCCCGTTTTTCCCGTTGCCGTTATTCCCGTTCCTGGCATTCCCGTTGCCGTTATTCCCGTTCCCAATATTCCCGTTATTCCCGTTATTCCCGTTATTCCCGGCCCTGCCCCGTTCCCGGCCCCCGTGACCTATTTCGGAGCCGCCTGTCTGGGGACACGCGGGGACCACCCGGGGCGCCCGAGCGTGACACCGGCGCTAATGAACGCAATTAACGCCAATTAACGCCGTTAATGAACGCGCCCGCGGGGCTCGGCCGCGCTCCACCCGATCCACGGGGATCCCTGGAAAACCGCAGGAAAACCTTGAGAAAACCTGGATTAAAGCTCAGGAAAGGAGAGAATTCCAGGGAATTCCCCACGGCTCCGGTCCCACCACCAAAACCGCTGGAAAAGGAAAATTTCCTTGGGAAATCCTTGGAAAAGGGAAGGGTTGTTTTTTTTATTCTTCTTATTATTGTTATCCTTGGGAAATCTGGGATGTGAGAGGCAGAGCCCGACCCTTCCGAGGGAAAAACCGGGAAAATAGGAAATAAAAACTGGGAGTATAAAACCTGGCAGTGGCTGGAACGCCGGGAAAGACCGGGAAAAACTGGGGGAAAAAAAACAGGAAAAATTGAGAAAAAAAAACAGGAAAAAACAAAAAAAAACTGGGAAAAAAGGGAAAAATTGAGAAAAAAAAAAACGCAAAACGAACAAACAAAAAAAACAGGAAAAAAGGGAAAAATTGGGAAAAAATGGGAAAAAACAGGGAACGAGGGAGGAGCCAGGGAGGCACCAGGACACGGGGATGTCCCTGGATCCCGAGGATTTTTGGGATGGGAAGGAGAATCCTGGGAATTCCCGGAGTCTCGGAGGTTCCCCAGGGCGGGAAATGCTCATGGAAAACGAGGAGAATTCCCAAAAAAATAGAATTTTTCTCTTGGCCTGGGACTGGCCCCGGCCTCGCTGCTCCCAAAGCTCCGGGAGGAGATTCCCCAAATTCCCGCCGGGAATTCCAAATCCTGGGAGCCCCAAGTCTTCAACAGGGGAAGGGTTCAGGCGAAGCCCACCTGGAAATCCGAGAAATCTTTGGAATTTCTGCCGGCATTCCACGGGAAATTCCCGAAAATCCCGCGGGATTGGGATGCCCGGGTTTCCCAGGGGAGCTGCTTCATAAATCCCCCCCGAAATCCCTGAGAAAACAATCCCCAAATCCATGGAAAACGAACCCAAAAATCCCTGGAAAAAACAACCCCAAATCCCTGGAAAATGAGCCCCAAAATCCTTGGAAAAACAATCTAAAAATCCCTGGAAAAACAACCCCAAATCCTTGGAAAATGAGCCCCAAAATCCTTGGAAAAACAACCCAAAAATCCCTGGGAAAACAATTCAAAAATCCCTGGAAAATAAACCCCAAAATCCCTGGAAAAAACAACCCCGAATTCCTGGATAAACAACCCCAAAATTCCTGGAAAACCCTGACATTTTAGGAATTGTGCCAGGATTTGGGAATTCTCTCCCTCCTTCTTTTCCCCTCGATTTTTTTTTTGGGGGGGGGAAAAAAATTCAAAAACCTTGGAGGAGCAAAAGCCTCCCAAAAGAAAGGGAGAATTCCTTGAAATCCCTGGAAATTCCATGGAAAAAAAACAGGAATGAGGGAAAAAGGGGATCCCGACCTGAGGAGAGCGCGGAGCTCCGGAGGGGCTCAGACGATCCCGAACCTTTCCGCCCGTTTCCGCTTCTTTGCCTGGATTTGGGAGGGGGAAAAAAGAGGGAAAATCCCGGGAATTTGTGGGGGAAAATTGTGGAATTCACGTGGGAAAATCGTGGAATTCGTGAGGGAAAATTGTGGAATTTGCGGGGGACAATCCTGGGAATCTGTGAGGGAAAATCCCGGGAATTCTGGCCCCAAATCCTGGGAAGTTTTGGCCCCAAATCCTGGGAAGTTTTGGCCCCAAATCCTGGGAAGTTTTGGCCCCAAATCCCGGGATTTTGGCCTCACCTCGGAATCCTCGGCGGCTCCGGCCCCGGTGACGATCCCGAACCTTTCCTTCCTCTTCTTCAGCTTCTCGTCCTCCTCACTCTGGGAATGGGATTGGGAATGTTGGGAATGGATCCCTGGGATCCCTCCGGATCCCATTCCAGGGCAGGGAAACATTCCCGTTATCCCTGGGTGACCCAATTCCCAAAAAAAACTCCAATTCCCAATTCCTGAAAAACCAAAAGTCCCAAGAAATCTCAATTCCCAAACCCCAAAATTCCCAAAAAACCCCAAAATTCCCACAAACCCCAAACCCAGGGAAGTGCAGGGCTGGAAAACTTTGGAATTTTGGGATAATCCAGAGGTGGAGAAGGTGCCCTGACATTCCCGGAATTCCCGAATTTCCCAATTCTCACCTTTTTGGAGAGGGAGGAGACGTTGAGGCCGAACCTTTGGGCCCTTTCCTTGAGCTTCTCCAGGTTTATCTGGGAAAAGGAAATTTGGGATTTTGGGGGGATTTTTGGGATTGGGGAGAGGCCTCGAATTCCAAAGGGGGAAAAAATTCCAGGAGAAAAACCTGGAAAATTCCCCGCGATGCTGAGATCCCAAAAAAAACCAACCCCAGGGAAGTTGGGAATTCCAAGCCAAAATCCAGCTGGGATCCCAAAAATTCCAACTGAATTCCCAAAATTCCTGCTCCTCATCCCAAAATTCCAAGGTCTGAGCCCAAAATTCCACCCCAATTCCCCAAATTCCACCCAAAATTCCCTCAGAATTCCCCAAATTCCCAGGGTTTTTTTTTTCCTCACCGTGGGTTTGGAGTCTGCCGAGAGCCCTGGGGGAAAGGAGGAAAAAATTCCTGTCAGGAATCGACCAAAATTCCCAAATTTCAGCCCAAAAATGGGAATTTCCAAAATTCCAGCCCCAATTCCCCAAAATTCCAGCCCAAATTCCCAAAATTCCAGCCCCAATATGGTCCAAATTCCCAAAATTCCGGCTCCAATTCCCAGAATTCCCAGTCCCAGTTTCCCCTCCTCACCTTTTGTGGGAACTGTGGCCAAACCGAACCTGTGGGAACAAAAAAACCTGGAATCAGAGCTGGAATGTTGGGAATTAGAGCTGGAATTTGGGGAATTTCCCAGGCCCTGGAGGCTCCTCCTTCTCCGGATTTTCCCTGGATTTGGATTGGCTGGCAAATGTTTGGAATTCCTGCAGAGATTCCCAGTTTTCCTCCCAAAATCCAGGCAATTCCCAGATTTTTTTGGTTTGTTCCCCCCTCCCCAAAAAAATTCCTCAAAATTCCCAAAAAAACCCCAGAGAATTCCATCCCAGCCCCTCCTAGGCAGGAATTCCCCAAATTCCCAGATATTCCCCCAGAATTCCCCAATTTTCCCCCCAGAATTCCCGGATTTCCCCCCAGAATTCCCGGATTTCCCTCCCTGACCGTGCTGCCCTGGCGGCCTTTTTGCTCTCCAGGCTGACGGGGACGTTGAACCTCTCGGCCCTTTTCTGCATCCTCTGGGGAAAAAAAAAAAAAATGGGAAAAATCGGGATTTTCAGGGAAAAATTTGGGAATTTTCCGGGGGAAATTGGGGGGGTTTTAGGGAAAATTTGGGGTTTTCCAGCGAAAGATTGGGATTTTTCAGAGGAAAGATGGGATTTTCCAGAGAAATTTGGGATTTTCCAGGGGAAAATAGGGGTTTTCCAAGGGAAAACAGAGATTTTTTTCCAGGGAAATTTGGGGTTTTTCCAGGTGGGAACGAGGTTTTTCCAAGAGGAAAAATGGGAATTTTCCAGAGGAAATGGGGAAAAAAAAAAAAGGGGGAATTTCTCCCAGAAATCCCACAAATTTCCCCTTTTGCCCAGAATTTCTCCATCCCAGATCACTCCAGTCTGGTCCGGGATAATTCCAGGCATGAGGAATCCTTCGGGAATTCCGCTCCAGGCAGGAATTCTTTTCCAAAATCCCCAAAATCTCCCCAGAATTCCCATTTTCTGGCATTCCCTTATCCCAAAATGCTCCAGGCCTGGCCTGAAACAATTCCTCCCCCCCCCCAAAAAAAATTCCTGGAAAATCCCCAAAAAACCCCCATCTGGAAGCCGCAGGAAAATCTGGGATCAGGGAATTCTTTCACCTCCATCTGGGAGATTTCTGAGGAGATTTTCACCACTTTCTTCTCCTGGATCCTGGAAAGAAAATTTGGGAAAAGGTCAGGGACGTTCCAGGTGGGATTTGGGATCTGCTCCCGTTCTCAATCCAGGGAATCTCGATCCTAGAAACCTGAAATCCATGGAAATCCCAAATTCAGGGAATTCCAACCCCAGGAATCCCAAATCCAGGGAATCCCAAATCCCCAAAATCCCAAATCCGGGGAATTCCAGCCCCAGGGATCCCAAATCCAGGGAATTCCCATCCCAGGCTCCGTTCCCAGCCCATCATTCCCGAGGATTTTTGGGAATTCTCACACGTCGGGCGACTTCACTGGAGCCTCTTCCTGAACCTTCCCGGGCGGCTCCGGAGCCTTGGGCTCCTCCTCCTGAAAACACAGGGAAAGCTCATGGAATTCCATAGAAAATCCATGGAAAATTCAGGGGAAATCCATCAAGTCCAGGGAAAATCCATTAAATTTCACGGGAAATCCATGGAAAATTCAGGGAAAAACCATCGAATCTGTGGGAAAATCCATGGGAAATCCATCAAATCCATGGGGAATCCAGAGAAAATCCATGGAAAATTCAGGGGAAATCCATCGAATCCATGGAGAATCCATGGAAAAAACATCAGATCCATGAAAATCCCTGGAAAAAAACCTCAAATCTATGGAAAAGCCGTGAAAAAGCCATTAAAAAAATCCACGGAAAATCCATCTAATTCATGGGAATATCCATGGAAAATCCCCCAGCCCAAATTCTCAGGACCTGGAGCAGCCCAAGCACCAAATCCAGCGGATTTAAACCCGAAAAAAAAAAAAAAAAAAAGATGGGAAAAGAATTAAAATCCCCCAGGGGGTCGGAATGTTGCCTCATTCCCACAAAAACCCCTCGGAAAATCGGGATTATCCCCAAAAATTCCCACCTCGATCTCCTCCCCCAGCACGTCCTCCTCGTTGGGCTCCTCCTCAGCTGGAAAAGGAACAAAGGGAAAGGTCAGAGCAGGGAAATTCCTGAGGGATTCCTGGAAAATCGGGATCCGGGAGGAATCCCAGGGGGGAATTCCAGAAGATTTTAGGGGAATTTGGGAGAAATTCCAGGTGAGAATTCCGAGGGATTTTACGGGATTTTGGGGAGGAATCCCAGCTGGGAATTCCACGTTTTTTCAGGGAATTTGGGAGGAATTCCAGCTGGGAATTCCAGGGGATTTTGGGGAGGAATTCCAGGGGGGAATTCCATGTTTTTCAGGGAATTTGGGGCTCTCACCGTGCTCCTCCAGGTAGGCCTGGAGCCGATGGATCAGGTCCTGTTTGTTGCCTTTGGTTTCCAGCCCCCGGGCCAGGCACTCCTGCTTCAGCTCGGCCAGCTGGGAAACACAAAAAATCCCGGAATTCCGCGTAAAAATTGGGGATAAAAATAATCCGGGAATTCAACAGCTCAGGAATTTGGGAAAAAAAACATCCTGGGAATTCATCCCGGGAATTAGGGAAAACGGCCCGGGGAATTCGGAGATAAAAAAATCACAAAAATTCCGGAATTATCCGTCCTGGGAACTGAAGAATTCCAGAACCAACCAGCCCGGGAATTGGGGGAATCTCCAGGAACATCCCTCAGGAAAGAGAACCACGAGGGAAAAGCACTCGGGGAAAACCTCCCGCGGGAATAAACCCCGGGAACATCCCGGGACCCTCGGGGGAATCACCGCGACCCTTCCAAGGGATCCCGCCGGGGGCAGCAGGAGCCCGGGAGCCGCCGGGGCCGGGCCCCGCTGCCCCCCGGTGTCCCCCGGTGTCCCCGGTTCCCCCCGGTGTCCCCGGTTCCCTCCCGGTGCCCCGGGCCCGGTTCTGCCCGCGCTGCCCTCAGAGCCCCCCAGAGCCCCCCAGAGCTCCTCAAACCCCCCAGAGCTCCTCAGAGCCCCCCAGAGCTCCTCAGAGCCCCTCAGAGCCCCTCAAAGCCCCCCAGAGCTCCTCAGAGCCCCCCCGAGCTCCTCAGAGCCCCCCAGAGCTCCCCAGAGCCCCTCAAACCCCTCAGAGCTCCTCAGAGCCCCCCAGAGCTCCTCAGAGCCCCTCAAAGCCCCTCAGAGTCCCCCAGAGCTCCTCAGAGCCCCCCAAAGCTCCTCAGAGCTCCTCAAAGCCCCTCAAAGCTCCTCAGAGCCCCGCAGAGCCCCCAGAGCTCCGCAGACACCCCTAGGAGCCCCCTGAGTCCCTCAGAGCTCCCTCAGAACCCTCCGGAGACCCTCAGAGCTCGCTCAGAGCCCCCTCAGAGCTTCCCGACTCTCTCAGAGCTCCCTTAGTGCCTTTCCGAGCCCCCTCAGAGCTCCCTCAATCCCTCAGAGCCCCCTCAGAGCTCCCTCAACCCCTCAAAGCCCCCTCAGAGCCGCCGGCCCCGTTTCCCGCCGTTCCCCGTGCGCTCCCTCAGTCCCAGCCGCTCTGTCCCCGCTCCCCCCGGGGGCTCTGCCGGTAGCCGGGCTCTGTCCGCGCTGTCCCCGCGGTTCCCCCGCGCTTCTCCCGGCCCCGTTCCCGCCGCCGGCGGCACCTTCAGCTTGTGCAGCTCTACCGGCTCCGCCGCCATCTTGTCACCCCCGCCGCCGGCCCCGCCCCTCACGCCGGGCCGACCAATCAGCGCCGCGCGTCCGCCGCCGTCCCGCCCAAATCCGCCGCTCGCCATTGGTCAGCGCTGACGGTAGCGCCCGCCAGTGATTGGCCTGTGGGGCCCATGGGGAGGTGGAGCGATGTTGATTAACGTGTAGATGAACCAATGGGAGCAGGGAAGAGATAAGGGCGCCCAATGGGAAGAGAGGGCGGGAAAGGCGGGTGAGGGCGGGAGCGGAGCGGGGTCATTGAGGGACTCGCTTGTAATTAATTCTTGTTAATTGTCGCGGTTCATTAAGTTATTACTAATATCGTGTGGAGTTAGATACTTATAACTTACTAGCTCGGGTTATTACGTGCTTATGGCGTCATTCTTCTCCTTGTGACGTTAATGTTTGTCCAAATGTATTATTTCTTATGACTTCAGCTCTTTCTCGTGTAATTATTAGGTAGAAATGACCTCATTGTGGTTATTTAAATGCACTATCGCGCGTTAAGTATTTTGTACCAATTCTCTATTATAAATTTGCTCATTAATTGTTCTCCTTCAGCCAGGGGTGCGAAGCGCAAGTTTGGGGTCGTTTTCCAGAACATTCCGGAGTTTCCCACTCCCTTCCCCTGCCCAGCGCTGCTCCCGAGGGCTGCGCGTTTATTCTGTTCTTATCTTAGAGCTTCACTGATTTATATTATTATTTAGTTGTATTGAATATCTTACTATTATTTATTAAGAACGCTTCAGCTCTCCAGAACAGCTCGTTTCCCCATGCGCCAACCCCCTCCCCCTTACTAATCATTAAAGTATTTTAAATACTTTAAATAATGAGAATAATTAAAACAATCCCCCCACTTGGGTGGGGGGGGGGGAGCGCAGCCATGATGGGTGTGGAGGCCGCCATGAGGGGAGTGGCCGCTTCACCGTCGCTCCAAACCGCATCTCCCGGATTAACGGGACACGCCCTCACCCTCACGGATCAGCCCCGGCCGCTGCGGACCCGCCACAAGCCCGGTAACGGCGCCTTTAGCGCCCCGACCGCGGCATTACCCACACCCAAGATGGCGCCGCGCTCTGAGGCCTCACTGGAACATTCAATATGGCGGCACCCACTGCGGCGTCAGTGACGTCATTCTCTTTCCGGCGTACAGCGGAAGTGGCGGGGCATCGCGGCCCGGGGCTGGGGAGGTCTTGGGGGACACCGAAAAAAGGCCGTAGTGACCCCCCCAAAACCACCCCTATTTCCTTTTTTTTAATATAAAAAACCACCACTCCATTTCTTTACAAAAAAAAACCAAAAAAAAAAAGAAAAAGAAAAAAAAATAGATTTTTATTCCAAGCCCTTTTTTTTTTGGGGGGTGGGGTGGGGTGGGGTGGGGTGGGGTGGGGTGGGTGGGGGGGTTTCTCCTCATCGGGGCAGCGGCCGCCGCCCTTTCTTCCTCCTCTTGTGCTTGCTGTCCCCCCTGGGGGGGCCCCCCTGGGCCGGGGGGGGTTCCTGGGGGGGTCCCGCGGCCCCGGGGGGGGGGCGGAAACGCCGCCCCGGTTTCCCCCGATCCCGGATTTCCCTGGAAAACTCGCGCCAGGAAATCCTGGAGGTCGGCGGGGGAAGGGGGGCTGCCCTTGGGGGGGGCGCTGGGGGGAGAAAAAAAAAGGGGGGGGGTGTTGGGACACAGGTGGGCACACCTGGATGTGCCTGGGCACACCTGGGCACACCCTGGATGTACCTGGGCACCCCCTGGACACACCTGGACGTACCTGGGCACACCTGGACACACCCAGGAAACCCCCTGGACATTCCTAGCCACCCCTGGATGTACCTGGGCACACCTGGGCACTCCGTGGGCACACCTGGATGTACCTGGACACCCCTGGGCATCCCCTGGACACACCTGGACACGCCCTGGATGTACCTGGACACCCCTGGGGACACCTGGGCATCCCCTGGACACACCTGGGCACCCCTGGGGACCCCTGGACACTGCCCTGGTCACTCCCGGCCACCCCGTCCCCAGCACTGACCGCTGGCGTCCGGCGGGCGTGGCTGTCCTGGCGCCGAAGGACAGGTGGTAGGGGACACGGTGACTGTCCGGGGAGATGGCCACACGCTGGCAGCCCGCCCACTCTGGGGACAACAGGGGACACACACACAGGGGACAGCCCGTCACCGTCACACCAGGGACACAGGGATGGTGACACCACGGGGACACTGGGGTGGTGACTCACAGGGACGGGTGACACCAGAGACCCTCAGGGATGGTCATGGTGACACCAGAGAGACGCCCCTGGTCCTGGTGTCCCCTCGGTCACAGTGACACCAGAGGGACCCCCCGGAGATCTGTCACCCCCTGGTTATGTCAGCGCCCCGTGTCCCCTCCCGGCTGTCCCCTCACCGGTGACATCGTAGACGTGGCCGTCCATGCGGGCCAGGTAGGTGACCTTGAGGCCGAGCAGGCTGGACTCCGCCCACAGGTCACCTTCGTCCGCCGAGTGCCACCCGCCGCAGGCAGCGCAGAACCGGGCGGCCCGGGGGTCCCTGTCCAGCTGGAACCGCCTGCGGGGACATTGGGGACATTGGGGACACTGTGACATCACAGCACCGGGGGTCCCTGTCCAGCTGGAACCGCCTGCGGGGACATTGGGGACATTGGGGACACTGTGACATCACAGCACCGGGGGGTCCCTGTCCAGCTGGAACCGCCTGCGGGGACATTGGGGACATTGGGGACACTGTGACATCACAGCACCGGGGGGTCCCTGTCCAGCTGGAACCGCCTGCGGGGACATTGGGGACATTGGGGACACTGTGACATCACAGCACCGGGGGTCCCTGTCCAGCTGGAACCGCCTGTGGGGACATTGGGGACATTGGGGACACTGTGACATCACAGCACCGGGGGTCCCTGTCCAGCTGGAACCGCCTGCGGGGACATTGGGGACATTGGGGACATTGGGGACACTGTGACATCACAGCACCGGGGGTCCCTGTCCAGCTGGAACTGCCTGCGGGGACATTGGGGACATTGGGGACACTGTGACATCACAGCACCGGGGGTCCCTGTCCAGCTGGAACCGCCTGCGGGGACATTGGGGACATTGGGGACATTGGGGACACTGTGACATCACAGCACCGGGGGTCCCTGTCCAGCTGGAACCGCCTGCGGGGACATTGGGGACATTGGGGACACTGTGACATCACAGCACCGGGGGGTCCCTGTCCAGCTGGAACCGCCTGCGGGGACATTGGGGACATTGGGGACACTGTGACATCACAGCACCGGGGGTCCCTGTCCAGCTGGAACCGCCTGCAGGGACATTGGGGACACTGTGACATCACAGCACCGGGGGTCCCTGTCCAGCTGGAACTGCCTGCGGGGACATTGGGGACATTGGGGACATTGGGGACAGCCTCAGGGACACTGTGACACCCCCAGGGACATGATGCCAGCCCAAGTCATGACGTCCCTTCAGTGCTGCCCCTGCTGTCCCCAGGTGTCCCCAGGTGTCCCCAGGTGTCCCCACCTGTGCCGTCCCCCGCAGCGGGTGCAGCCCATGGCGTCCATGGCGTCCCTGAGCTCCTCCTGCAGCCGGCCCAGGAACGCGCCCAGCGCCCGCGCCAGCTCCCCCTGCGCCAGCTGCTTCCTGGGGCACAAAAATCCACAATTAGAACCCAAAAAGTGGGAATTAGAATCCAAAATTTGGGATTGGCACCCTAAAAAACGGGAATCAGAGCCCTAAAAATGGGAATTAGGGCCCCAAAAATGAGAATTAAGGCCCCCAAAAAGTGCCCAGCGCCCGCGCCGGCTCCCCCTGCGCCAGCTGCTTCCTGGGGCACAAAAATACAGAATTACAAGGCAAAAAATGGGAATTAGAACACAAAACACGGGATTCTCATCCCAAAACCGGGATTCACACCACAAAAACCAGAACTCCCACCCCAAAATATGGGATTTACCCACTAAAACCCAGGGTTTCCACCCCAAAAAAATGGAATTTACCCTCTAAAAACCAGGGCTTCCACCCCAAAACCCGGGATTTTGCCCCAAAATCCAGGATCTCCCCCCCAAAACTCACGTCTGGTAGTGGCGGCGCCTCTCGGGGCTGCTCACCCGCTCCCATCCCGCCCGCAGCACCTTGAACGCCGCCTCCGCCCGGGGGTCCCGGCTCTTATCGGGGTGCACCTGCCGAGGCACGACCCTCAGCGCGTCCCCACCATGTCCCCAAGCCCTCGGGGCGCTGTCCCCGACACCCACCAGCACGGCCAGCCTGCGGTAAGCCCGGCGCAGCTCGGCGTCGCTGGCCGCGGGCTCCACGCTGAGCACCCGGAACGGGTCCAGCTCCTCCTCGGCCACCTCGGCCATGGCCACCAACCGTGTCACCTCCTCCTCTCTGTGGCCGCCTTCGGGGACGGCCGGGTGGCTCGCTCGGGGTCGCAGCCGCTCGCCCAGCAGCTGCCGGCAGCGGTGGAAGCCCGAGGAGGTCCCGCGGAGGAAGGAGCGGAGAGCGCCGAGGAGGAGGAGGAGGAGGAGGAAGAGCAGCGCCAGGAGAGCGCCGAGGAGGCGCAGGGACAGCGCGACACCAGCGCGGGCCAGCCGGAGCGACGCCCGGTGTCCCCTGGCGGTGTCGCTTGTGTTTTCGTCCTCGTCGTGGCGTTGTCGCGATCGTCGCGGCCGCGTGTCGCCGGCGCCCTCCGGGGCTGGGCGGTGGCGGCAGCCGAGGCCGCACGGGAGGTCCCGGGAGGGGCTCGGGGGAGCGGCCGGGGGGCCCCGGCAGGAGCAGCGACCCCCGGGGCTGGGGACATCCCTGGGGCTGGGGACATCCCTGGGGCTGGGGACACCCCTGGGGCTGGGGACATTGCCGGGGCTGGGGACACCCCTGGGGCTGGGGACACCCCTGGGGCTGGGGACATCCCTGGGGCTGGGGACACCCCTGGGGCTGGCAATACTCCCAGTGTTGGGGACACCTTCAGGGTTGGGGACACTCCTAGAGTTGGGGACACTCCTAGAGTTGGGGACACCCTCAGGGTTGGGGACATCCCCGGGCTTGGGGACGCTCCCGGGACCGGGAACACTCCCGGAACTGGAGACACCCTCAGGGCTGGTGACACTGCCGGCATTGGGGACACCCTCAGGGCTGGGGACACCACCGAGGCTGGGGACACTCCCGGAACCAAGAACACCCCCGGGACCGGGGACACTCCCGAAATTAGGGACACCCCCGGGACAGGGGACACTCCCGAAATTAGGGACACCCTCGGGGCTGGGGACACTCCCGGGACCGGGGACACTGCGGGGGTTGGGGACAGGAGGGTCGCGCTCGCCGCTCTCCTCATCCTCGTCGCCCGCGGCCCCGGGGCCGGTGTCTCTGGTGGCTCCGGTGGCTCCGGTGGCTCCGGTGGCGGCGGTGGCACCCCGGGGGTGGCCGCAGGTCCCGCTCCAGGCGCTGCCGGAGCCCCCCCCGGGCCCGCTGCCCCCGGGGCCCGCCCGGTACCGGGGCTGCTCCATGGCCCGCCTCAGGTCACGGCCATCCCTGCGAGGGGACAGGGGACAGCGGGGTCAGCGCCCCCGAAACGGGCACGGGACAGCCCCGGGACCCCCCAAAGTGAACCTCGGGACCCCTAAACCGGCACCGGGACCCCCCGAACCGGCACCGGGACCCTCAAACCGGAACCAGGACCCCCGGGACCGACCCGGGACCAACCCGGGACCCTCAAACCGGCACCGGGACCCCCTGAACGCTCGGACCGGCTCTAGGAGCGCCAGTACCGGGACGGTTCGGAGGGTACGGGGAAGGTTCGGGACTCACCACGCCGGGACCGGAGAGTTCGGGGAAGGTTCGGGACTCACCACGCCGGTACCGGAGGGGCGGGGGGGGTCTTGCCGCCGCCCCCCCCCCCCCGCGGTTCCCTCACGGCCGCACTTCCGCTTTCCGCCCGCCGCCGCGCTGGCCACGCCCACTTCCGGGGTGGGGCAGCATGCGAGAGCGTGGTCCGCCCACTCCTTGTATGGCAGTGGTCACGCCCCCAACGGCACGAGCCGGTCGATAAAGGGGCGTGGCCACGCTCCTTCAATTGCAGTTAACGCCCTTAAAATCTCCATGGCCACGCCCCTCAATTGGCTGTGGGTACGCCCCTTAAGGGGGCAACGCTACTTAAAGGGGCAACGCCACTCCCAGTGCCCCCCCCAGTGCCCCCTCCCAGTGTTCCCAGAGTCCCAAAATCTCAATTTAAACCCCTCTGGGACCCCCAAATTCCCTCTGGGGTGGTCTCCAGAGCCCCCTAAATTCCCCAAATCCCCGAAATTTCCCTCTGAGGGATTTCCAGGCGCCCCCAAATCTCCTAAATTCCCCTTGGGGTGGGGGGGTCTCCCGGGCCCCCCAAATCCCCTAAACCCCCAAATTTCCCCAGGGCCCCCCCAACCTCATTTTAAACCCTCCTGGGATCCCCAAATTCCCCCTGGCGGGAATTCCAACCCCTCCAAATTCCCCCTGGGGGAGTCTCCAGGGTCCCCCCAGACCCCCCGAATTGCCCCCTCGGGGGGTGCCCCAACAATCCCGACCCCCCCTGTTGGGTCACTGCTGTTTTTATTCCTCCACCGTTTTTAAAAATAAAGGGAAAATTCCCAAAAAAAAAAGAGAAAAATGAGAAAATTTGGGGTGGGGGGGTTGGGACACAGAGAGGGGAGGGGGCACAGGGAGGAGGGGGGCACGGCCCCTTTCTTTTTTGTTTTTTTGGGGTTTTTTTTCCCACCCCCCCCCATTTTTAAATCCCATTAAAAAGCGGGAGCGACCTTGGGGTGAAGGACCCGAACCCAGAAAAAGAAATAAAATCAGGGGAATAAAAGGAAAAAAAAAATTGAAAGAAATGGGAAAAAAATAATCGAACCAAATTAAATTAAATTAAATTTAAAAAAAAACCAAAACAGCAAAGAAAATAAAACCAAAAAAAAATCAAGAAATAAACAAAAAGGAATCAGTAAAGTAAAATGAAAGATAAAAACAAAAAAAACAAAACAAAAGAATCAACAAAATAAGCAAAAAGAAATCATAAAAAAAAAGAAAAAGAAAATAACAAAAAAAACCCACAAAAAAACCAAAAAAAGAATAAAATAAAACCCAAAGAAATGAAATTAAGATAAAACCCAAAGAAATGAAATAAAATCAACAACAACAAAAATATCAAAATAAAGCAACGCAACAAATGAAAAGAAATAAATCAGGGTGAAAGAAAACCTCAAATAAAATAAGAAGAAATCAATAAAATAATAAAAATAAAATAACAAAAAAAACCCCCCAAAATTTTTTTTTTAAAAATCAGGAAAAAAAAAAAAAAAAACAACAGAAAGAGCCTCAAAATAAATCAGAAAAAAAAAAAAAACCAGGAAAAACAAAGAAGTTTTTTCCAAGAAAAAATCCAAACCCACCCCCCAGCAATCCCCAAGCCCTCCCCTAAATTACGAGTCCAGCTCCAAGCCCCTGAGTTCCTCCTCCAGCGCTTTCCTCCGGCCCAGCTTCTCCAGCTGCTCCTTGGTGGGCTGCGGGATCCCCCCGCCCTCCAGGCGCTGCCGCAGCTCCTCCACCTGCCGCAGCTTCTTCCTCAGGCTCTTGATGCGCCGGCTCCTCTCGCTGCTATCGCGATTATCGCCGCCGCTATCGCGATTATCGCCGCCGCTATCGCGATTATCGCCGCAATTAGCGCGATTACCGCCGGCGTTTTTCTCCTCCCTTCCTTTTCCTCCCTCTGTCCCTCTTCCTCCTCCTCCTCCTCCGTTGTCGCCGCCTTTTTTGTTGTCCCCTCCTCCTCCTCCTCCTCCTCCTCCTCCTCCTATCGCGATTTTTTCCAGCGCCGCGCTCAGTCCCTCGTTATTTTCCCGATCTTTTTCCTGCTGCTGTTTCCTCTTCTCTTTCCTTTTCAGGTTCCTGCGGGCGGTTTTGGATAAACTCGCCGCGTTGGGCTCGTGGCTCTCCGGGGCCCGGCGCGAGGAGGATGACGATGATGAGGAGGAGGAAGGGGTGGCGGGGCTGCAGGTTGAGCTCGGCTCGGGGTTTAAGCCCGGGGGCAGGTCGGGTTTGCTCCGGAAGAATTTCACGTATTTGTTCTCGTAGCTGGTGGGTGGAAATGGGGGCGGGGGGGGGGGAGGAAATGGAAATAAATAAAAATAATTCCAATAAAAGGGTGAGGGGGGGTTTTTGGGGGGGGATTCTGGAGGATTTGCGGGGGTCCTGGAGGGGTTTGGGGGGGACAAGAGGGGTCCAGGAGGGTCCTGGAGGGCACAGGAGGGGTTTGGGGCGTCTTGGAGGGGTTTTGGGGGGGGACAGGAGAGGTCTGGAGGGGTTTGGGGGCGTCCTGGATGAGTTTTGGGGGACACAAGAAGGGGACAGGAGAGGTCTGGAGGGGTTTGGGGCGTCCTGGATGAGTTTTGGGGGACACAAGAAGGGGACAGGAGAGGTCTGGAGGGGTTTGGGGGCGTCCTGGATGAGTTTTGGGGGACACAAGAAGGGGACAGGAGAGGTCTGGAGGGGTTTGGGGGCGTCCTGGATGAGTTTTGGGGGACACAAGAAGGGACAGGAGAGGTCTGGAGGGGTTTGGGGGGCTCCTGGATGAGTTTTGGGGGACACAAGAAGGGGACAGGAGAGGTCTGGAGGGGTTTGGGGGCGTCCTGGATGAGTTTTGGGGGACACAAGAAGGGACAGGAGAGGTCTGGAGGGGTTTGGGGGCGTCCTGGATGAGTTTTGGGGGACACAAGAGGGGACAGGAGAGGTCTGGAGGGGTTTGGGGGAGTCCTGGATGAGTTTTGGGGGACACAAGAGGGGACAGGAGAGGTCTGGAGGGGTTTGGGGGGGTCCTGGATGAGTTTTGGGGGACACAAGAAGGGACAGGAGAGGTCTGGAGGGGTCCTGGAAGGGTTTGGGGGGGCATAGGAGGGATTTTGGGGGGGACAGAAGGATGGGAGTCTGAGGGGAGGATCCTGGAGGGGTTTGGGGGAGACAGGAGGGGTTGGGGGGGGGTCCTGGAGGGGTTGGAGGGGGACCTGGAGGGGTCCTGGAAGGGACAGGAGGGGTCTGGGGAGGTCCTGGGGGATCCAAGAGGGTCCAGGAGGGGATTTGAGGGGTTTGGGAGGGTCCTGGAGAGGTTTGGTGGGATCTGGAGCAGGTGGGGAAGGGTCCAGGAGGGTCTGGGGGGGGTCCTGGAGGGGACAGGAGGGGTTTGGGGGGGACAGGAGGGGTTTGGGAAGTTCTGGGGGACCCAGGGATGACCCAGAGCCAGGCCTGGGTGGGACCCGACCCCTCCCCACCCCCCGGGGACCCCCCCGAGCCCCCCACTCACACGGGCACCTCCTCCTGGGGCACGTAGCCCTCCTTGACCCGGCGCTGCTTCCGCCACGTCCCGTCCGGCCGCTGGGTGGACGGGATGTACCTGCCTGGGGACACAGGGGACACCGTGGGGACAGTGCGGGGACACCCCTGGACACCACGGGGACACCGTGGGGACATGGGGACACCCACTGACACCGTGGGGACAGTGTGGGGACACTGTGGGGACAGTGCGGGGACACCCACTGACACCGTGGGGACAGTGTGGGGACACCGTGGGGACATGGGGACACCCACTGACACCGTGGGGACAGTGTGGGGACACCGTGGGGACATGGGGACACCCACTGACACCGTGGGGACAGTGTGGGGACACCGTGGGGACAGTGTGGGGACACCCCTGGACACCATGGGGACACCGTGGGGGACAGTGCGGGGACACCCCTGGACACCACGGGGACACCGTGGGGACATGGGGACACCCACTGACACCGTGGGGACAGTGTGGGGACACCGTGGGGACAGTGTGGGGACACCCCTGGACACCACGGGGACACCGTGGGGACATGGGGACACCCACTGACACCGTGGGGACAGTGTGGGGACACCGTGGGGACAGTGTGGGGACACCCCTGGACACCATGGGGACACCGTGGGGACAGTGTGGGGACACCCCTGGACACCACGGGGACACCGTGGGGACATGGGGACACCCACTGACACCGTGGGGACAGTGTGGGGACACCGTGGGGACAGTGTGGGGACACCCCTGGACACCACGGGGACACCGTGGGGACATGGGGACACCCACTGACACCGTGGGGACAGTGTGGGGACACCGTGGGGACAGTGTGGGGACACCCCTGGACACCATGGGGACACCGTGGGGACAGTGTGGGGACACCCCTGGACACCACGGGGACACCGTGGGGACATGGGGACACCCACTGACACCGTGGGGACAGTGTGGGGACACTGTGGGGACAGTGCGGGGACACCCACTGACACCGTGGGGACAGTGTGGGGACACTGTGGGGACATGGGGACACCCACTGACACCGTGGGGACAGTGTGGGGACACCGTGGGGACAGTGCGGGGACACCCCTGGACACCATGGGGACACCACAGGGACATGGGGACACCCACTGACACCATGGGGACACCACAGGGACATGGGGACAGCGTGGGGACACCCACTGACACCATGGGGACAGTGTGGGGACACCATGGGGACACCATGGGGACACCCCTGGACACCATGGGGACACCGTGGGGACACCATGGGGACACCCCTGGACACCATGGGGACACCACAGGGACATGGGGACACCCCTGGACACCATGAGGACACCGTGGGGACAGTGCGGGGACACCATGAGGACACCACCAGGACATGGGGCCATCCACTGACACCATGGGGACACCGTGGGGACATGGGGACACCCTGGGGACACCCATGGACTCCCTGGGGGACACCCTGGGACACTGCGGGGACATCCTGGGGACACTCTGCTGCCCTCCGGGGACACCACGGGGACATGAGGACACCCCCACAGAGCCCCGGGGGACATGGGGACACCCCGGGGACACCCACGGATACCAGCGGGGACCCTGGGCCACCCCAGGGAGCCCCCAGGGCCACCAGGGGGTCTCGGGGACGTTCTCAGGGACCCCGGGGACCCCCAGATCAACCCCCCCAAATCTAAACCCCCCTCAGAGACCCCCAACCCCCCCAGGACCCCCCCTCAAACCCCCCTCGGGCCTTTCTGACCCCGAGACCCCCCCAGAGGTACCAAGACCCCCCCAGAGACCCCAAATCCCCCTCACAGCGACCCCCCCCAGAGACCCCCCAGCCCCCCCCTCAAACCCCCCCCTCAGAACCCGCCGCCCCCCCCGAACCCCCCCGGGGCCTTTCCCCGCCGCGGGACCCCCACAGGGGTTCGGGGAGGGGTCCCGGGGGGGTTCCCGGAGCCGCCCCCGGCCCGCGGGCCCCCCCCGCGCTCACCGGTCTCGTCCGTCACATAGGGCGTCGCCATCTTGGCGCGCGCGCGCTCCGCCGCCGGGGGCCGCCCCGGAAGTGACGCAAAGGCGGCGGCGTTTGGGGGGGGCGCGGTTAAAAGGGGATGGGGGCGTGGCCGCGTGTGGGATATGGAAATTAAGGGGTGTGGCTAAAGGAGGAAGTGGGGAGCTCCTAATATGGGGAATAGGGGCGTGGTGACTGGTATGGAA
This sequence comes from Chamaea fasciata, assembly GCF_029207755.1. NCBI lineage: Eukaryota > Metazoa > Chordata > Aves > Passeriformes > Sylviidae > Chamaea > Chamaea fasciata. The sequence continues at coordinate 79,569 of NW_027094321.1, forward strand.
ATTGATGGGCGTGGTCAATGGGGAAAGCGGGGTTAATTAATATGGAAATTAAGGGGCGTGGTAATTTATTGACATGGAAATGTGGCGGGCGGTTGGTTGAGGGGGCGTGGTCATCGATATGGAAATTAGGGGGTGTGGTTAACAGATTTGTGTCGTTGATATGGAAATTAAGGGGCGTGGTCATTGCTTGACATGGAAAATGTGGCAGGCAGCTGTTGGGGGCGTGGTCATTGATATGGAAATTAGTGGGTGGGTGTGGTCAGAGGGCAGCAATATATTTATTATATGGAAATTAAGGGGCGTGGCCATTGGTTGACATGGAATTGTAGCGGCAGTTGTTTGAGGGGCGTGGTTATTGATATGGAAATTAGTGGGCATGGTCAGAGGGCAGATATAGATTTAAGTACTATGGAAATTAAGGGGCGTGGTCATTGATTGACACAGTGATGTGGCAGGCGGTTGATTGAGGAGGCGTGGTCATTGATACGGAAATTAGTGGGCGTGGTCAGATGACACATTTCAGTGCTATGGAACTTAAGGGGCGTGGTCATTGGGGAACATGGGAGACGTGGAGGGTGGTTGTGGGGGGCGTGGTTATCGATTGATATGGAAATTAGAGGGCGTGACCACTGTTTGGTATGCAAATAGGAGGGCGTGGCCAAAGGAAGGATATGAGCTTTAATTACTATAGAAACTGGGGGGATCCTCCAGGACCCTCCAAAACCCCCCCCAGGACACCCCCAGACCCCCCAAAACCTCCCAGGACCCCCCAAAGGCCTTCAGGACCCCCAAAATCCTTTCAAGGACAGCCCAAGATCCCCCAAGACCCTCCAGGACTCCCCAAAACCCCGCCAGGAGCCCCCAAAACCCACCCAAGACCCCCCCGAACCCCTCCAGGACATCCCCCAGACCCCCCCAAACCCACCTGGACCACCCCCAAACCCCTCCAGGACACCCCAAAACCCACCCAAGACCCTCCCGAACCCCTCCAGGACACCCCCAGACCCATCCAGGAGCCCCGGAACCCCCCCCAGGACCCCCAAAACCCACCCAGCACCCCCCAAAGCCTCCCCAGGACACCCCAAAACCCCACGGGGACCCCCAAAATCCCCCCCAGGAACCCCCCCAAAACCACACAGGCAGGCGGATCCTGGGGCACAGCTGAGCTTTAATCACGATGTCATCCCGAGGTCACCACGCGTGTCCCCGGTGCCCCCTCCCCGCGCTCCGAGGGGGTCCGGGGGGGCTCGGGCCGTGCCGGGGGGGGGTTGGGGGGGCTGATTTTTGGGGTGGGGGGTCCCTAGACCGAGTGGCCCCGGAGGAGGGGGCTGCTCTCGCCGCTCGGGGACCCCCCCAGGGCACGCTGCAGGAGGCGGCGGACGGTGACATTTGGGGACAGCCACGCCCGGGGCCGGGTGGGGGACCCGGGGGACAACGCCGGGGACAGCGACGTGTACTTGACTCGTCTGGGGGGACACCGGGGGGGACACGGTGTCACCTCCACGTCATGGGGTGTCCCCGATGTCCCCCAACACATAGGGAGTGTCCCCAACTCCACAGTGTCACCAGACCCCATAAGGAGTGTCCCCAACCCCATAGTGTCACCAGACCCCATAAGGAGTGTCCTCAACCCCATAGTGTCACCAGACCCCATAAGGAGTGTCCCCAACCCCATAGTGTCACCAGACCCCATAAGGAGTGTCCTCAACCCCACAGTGTCACCAGACCCCATAAGGAGTGTCGTGTCCCCAACCCCACAGTGTCACCAGACCCCATAAGGAGTGTCCTCAACCCCATAGTGTCACCAGACCCCATAAGGAGTGTCCCCAACCCCATAGTGTCACCAGACCCCATAAGGAGTGTCCCCAACCCCACAGTGACACCAGACCCCATAAGGAGTGACCCCAACCCCACAGTGACACCAGACCCCATAAGGAGTGCCCCCAACCCTACAGTGACACCAGACCCCATAAGGAGTGTCCCCAACCCCACAGTGACACCAGACCCCATAAGGAGTGCCCCCAACCCTACAGTGACACCAGACCCCATAAGGAGTGTCCCCAACCCCACAGTGACACCAGACCCCATAAGGAGTGCCCCCAACCCTACAGTGACACCAGACCCCATAAGGAGTGCCCCCAACCCCACAGTGACACCAGATCCCATAAGGAGTGTCCCCAACCCCACAGTGTCACCAGACCCCATAAGGAGTGTCCCCAACCCCACAGTGACACCAGACCCCATAAGGAGTGACCCCAACCCCACAGTGACACCAGACCCCATAAGGAGTGTCCCCAACCCCACAGTGACACCAGACCCCATAAGGAGTGTCCCCAACCCCACAGTGACACCAGACCCCATAAGGAGTGTCCCCAACTCTACAGTGTCACTTCCACCCCATGGGATGTCCCCAGCCCCATGGTGTCACCTCCAACCCCACGGTGTCACCTCCACCCCATGGGGTGTCCCCAACGTCCCCCACGCTTAGGGAGTGTCCCCAACCCCACGGTGTCATCTCCACCCCATAGGCAGTGTCCCCAATGTCCCCAACCCCATAGGGAGTGTCCCCCCTACCTCACCCCATGCCCCCAAATGTCCCCAATGTCCCCTCACCCCCTGAGCCCCGCCCATGTGTCCACGTGTCCCCGTAGTGTCCCTGGTGGTGTCCCCCCACCGTGTGTGTCCCCGCGGTGTCCCCAATGTCCCCTCACTCCTGAGCCCATCCCGTGTGTCCCCAATGTCCCCGCTGTCCCCTCACCTGTAGGCGTACGCCGCCGTGCCCAGCGCGGCCGCCACCAGCACGAGCCCCACGAACAGCGTGGTCCTGCCGGTGGCCGGGGCGGCTCCTGGGGACAGGGACAGCCCAGTGTCACCCGGGGGGCTTGGGGACATCCCCCCGGGACCTGCCACCCTGTCCCTGTCACCTCTGACACGGCAGGGACAGCCCAGTGCCACCCCGGGGCTTGGGGACATCCCCCGGACCTTGTACCACCTCCTCCGGGGACAGGGACAGCTCAATGCCACCCGCGGGGCCTTGGGGACATCCCCCGGACCCTGTGTCACCTCCTCCGGGGACAGGGACAGCTCAGTGCCACCCGGGGGGCCTTGGGGACATCCCCCGGACCCTGTGTCACCTCCTCTGGGGACAGGGACAGCTCAGTGTCACCCAGGGGACCCCTGTGACCCTGTCCCCGTGTCCCTGTCACCTCCAAGGGGACAGTCCCAACCCAGCCCCACCCAGGGGACCCCGGTGACCCTGTCCCCGTGTCGCACCTCCCACGGCCACGCGGGTGGTGGCCACGGCCAGCCCGTTGCCGTTGGCCAGGGACACGTTGAGACAGAAGAGGCCGGAGCGGTTGAAGTCCTGGCGCAGCACGAGCTCGCAGCCCGGCGACGGCGACACGGCCGAGCACGACTCCGCCTCCGCCGTGCGACAATCGGCGTCCGCCACCACCGTGCACACCTCCTCGGGCAGCCTGCGGGGGCGACACGGGGACATCAGCGCTGGGGACACGGCGACATCAGCGCCAGGGACACGGGAACATCAGCGCCGGGGACACGGGGACATCAGTGCCGGGGACACGGGGACATCAGCGCCGGGGACACGGCGACATCAGCGCCAGGGACACGGGGACATCAGCGCCGGGGACACGGCGACATCAGCGCTGGGGACACGGGGACATCAGCGCCGGGGACACCGCGGGGTCGGGCAGGGACAGCGCAGACCGACCCTTGGGGGCCTTCGGGGACCGTGTCCTCCTGTCCCTGTCACCTCCAAAACCCACCACAGTCCCAGGTCACCCCCACCCAGGGGACCCCCAGGACCGTGTCCCCATGTCCCTGCCACCTCCAAGGGGACAATCCCAGCTCACTCCCACCCTCCGGACCTTGTCCCCTGTCCCCCTGCCCCCGCCACCTACTCCTCGGGGGGGGGGGCGGGGCCACCCCAGCCCCGCTGTCACCGCCGTTGTCCCCTCCGCTGTCGCCACTCACCCGCCCTCGCAGGTCACCGTCAGCTCCACGCTGCTGCCGCCGCCCTCGGGCACCACCTGCACGATGGCCACGCTCTCGATGCCCTCTGCGGGAGGAGCGGGAGAGCTCAGCGGGGCCGGGACCCCCCCGGGGACACCCCAGGACACCCCGGGGACACCCCAGGACCCCCCGGGACCCCCCGGGCCCCCCCGACTCACGGACAATGTCCAGCTGAGTGGCGAAGGTGCCGTAGCGGTACAGGACACAGCCCGGGGCGTCCTCGGCCGGCGCCTGGCGCTTGACCAGCGCCAGCGGCTGAGCTGTGGCTGCAGCTGTGGCTCCAGATGTGGCCCCAGATGTGGCTGCAGCTGTGGCAGCGGCCAGGGTGGCTCCCGCGGTGGTTCCCGCGGTGGCTTCTATGGTGGCACCCACGGTGACACCGAGCGTGGCTGCAGCCGTGGCATCGAGGGCGGCTCCAGCTGTGGCTGCTCCAGCGGTGGCTGCTCCAGCTGTGGCTGATCCAGCGGTGGCTGCTCCAGCTGCGGCTGATCCAGCTGTGGCTAGTGCAGCTGTGACATCACTCGCGCCTCCGTCTGTCGCCGCATCTGCAGGGACACACGGGAAACGCTGGGCGGGGACAGAGGGACACCGGGCCCTTGGGGTCACCGAGCGGCGGGGAACACTGTGCCCTTGGGGACACCGAGCCTTTGGGGACACCAAGCCCTCGGGGACACTGAGCCCTTGGGGACACTGAGCCCTTGGGGACACCGAGCCTTTGGGGACACTGAGCCCTCGGGGACACTGAGCCCTTGGGGACACTGAGCCCTCGGGGACACTGAGCCCTTGGGGACATCCAGCCCTCAGGGACACTGAGCCCTTGGGGACACCGAGCCCTCGGGGACACTGAGCCCTCGAGGACACTGAGCCCTTGGGGACATCCCCCGACGTGTCCCCTCCCCGGCCCCGGGCCAGCACCCACCTGCAGCCGCTGTCCCCTCGGCGGTGACCGAGGTGTCCCCGACGGCGGTGGCGACAGCGGGGGAGGACACGGAGGAGGAGGCGACAGGCGCGGTGCCGGCGGCGGTGGCGGAGGGGACCGGGAGCTCGGTGACAGAGGGGACAGAGGAGGGCTCGGGGGCGGCGGTGCCAGCGGGATCGGTGCCGGCGGGGACAGAGGGGACAGCGGGGTCGGTGACAGCGGGGACAGAGGGGACAGCGGGGACAGAGGGTTCCTCCGCCGACCCGCCCGTGGGCTCCGCGGGCTCCCCGGAGGCTGCGGGGGCTGCGGGGAAAGAGGGATGGGGTCACCCCGGGACCCCCAGAGCCGGGTTGGGGTCACCCCGGGACCCCCGGGGACCCCCAGAGCCGGGTTGGGATCATCCCTGGTATGGGATGCCCCGGACCCCCCCAGCTCCAACGTCCCTTTAGGTGACACTGGGGGGACACGCCATGGGTTGGGGGGATCTGGGGGCTCTGTGGGGTGGGGGGACACTGGGGACACTCACTGTGGGGTGCGAGGGACACTGGGGCTGGATGACACCAATGACACACCCCATGGGGTGGCAGGGGACACTGGGGACACACGTTATGGCGTGGGGGACCCCCTGGGGCAGGGGGGAACACTGGTGACACAGACTGTGGGGTGAGGGGACACCAGGGATACACGCTATGGGGTCGGGCAGCTCTGGTGGCTCCGAGGAGGGGGGGGACACTGGGGACACCCTGGAGCACGGGGACACCGGTGACACAGACCATGGGGCAGGAGGACACTGGGGACACACACTATGGGGGGCGGGGACACCGGGGACACACCCCATGGGGTCAGGTGGCTCTGGGGACCGGGGGGACACCCCACCACGTCCCCTCTCCCCCCCCCCTTACCCGTGCTGGCCGCCCCCGCCGTGCTCTGCCCCCCGGCCGCGGTGGTGGCGGCGGCGGGCTGGGTGGCCGTGGGGACCCCGGAGGGCACCGGGGCGGTTGTGGGGCCGCAGGGGCGGAGCGGGATGGCGGCCTGCAGCACCAGGCGGGCCGAGAAGGTGCCCGTGTCCAGGTACGTGTGGGTGACGGTGGCGCTGCGCGAGATGAGCGTCCCGCTCTGGTCCCCGAAGTCCCACGAGTAGGACACGTCGGCGTGGCGCAGGTAGCGGCTGGGGTCGTGCAGGCGCACCGTGAACGCCACCGCGCGGTTCCGCACGAAGGGACCGTCGCCGCTTGTCGTTGTCGCCGCGTTGTCCCCCAGCTGCGACACGTCCACGGCGAACGGGACTTGGTCTGCGGGGACACCCAGGGGACGGCGGGAGGGGAAAGGGGCGGTGGGGTGGCGGGAGGAGAGAGGGGTGGCACGGAGTGTCACCTGCAGGCGGTGTCACCTGCAGCCTCTGTCACCTATTGTCCTGAAACCCAGTGTCACCTACCGCCCCAAACCCCAGTGTCACCTACAGCCATGTCACCTGCAGCCAGCGTCACCCACAGCCACAAAACCCAGTGTCACCTGCATCCAGAACCCCATCACCCCCACCCCCCGCCCCATTTCCCACCCCAAACCCCTCACCCCATTTTTCCCTCCCGTGCCCCCCTGTGTCCCCTGCCCCATTTCCCACTGTCCCCCGGTGTCCCCCACCCCTTTCCCCCAGTGTCCCCAGTGCCCCCTTTCCCCTGGTGTCCCCCGGTGTCCCCTGCCACCACTTCCCAGTGTCCCCCAGTGTCCCTCAGTGTCCCCCGGTGTCCCCCGCCCCCTTTCCCAGTGTCCCCCCTGTTCCTCTCCCCCCTTCCTGGTGCCCCCCACCCCATTTCCCCCCGTTTCCCGGTGTCCCCGCCCCGTGTCCCCCGGTGTCACCCACCGGTGACGCTGAACTGTGTGCTGGCGTGGCCGATGGGGATGAACTTCTGGCGGCCCCGGTAGTGGTACACGACCACCTCCATGGTGTACGAGCCCAGCGGGACCCCGGCCGTGCCCACCGTCAGCTGGGACGCCGCGCCGTCCACCACCTGCCAGTACCGCCCTGGGGACACGGGACACCATGGGGACAGTGACACCCTGAGCCCGGCCACCACCTGCCAGCACCGCCCTGGGGACCGGGGACAGCATGGGGACAGTGACACCACCTGCCAGTACCGCCCTGGGGACACGGGACACGGGACACCATGGGGACAGTGACACCCTGAGCCCGGCCACCACCTGCCAGTACCGCCCTGGGGACAACGGGGTCAGTGCCACCACAACAGGGGCAGTGCCACCACGGGGATAGTACCACCCTGGGGACTGCGGGACAGCGGGGTCAGTGCCACCTCAGCAGGGTCAGCGCCACCTCAGCGGGGTCAGTGCCACCTCAGCGGGGTCAGTGCCACCTCGGTGAGGTCAGTGCCACCTCAGCGGGGTCAGTGCCACCTAGGTGGGGTCAGTGCCACCTCAGCGGGGTCAGCGCCATCTCAGCGGGGTCAGCGCCACCTCAGCAGGGTCAGCGCCACCTCGGTGAGGTCAGTGCCACCTCAGCGGGGTCAGTGCCACCTAGGTGGGGTCAGTGCCACCTCAGCGGGGTCAGCGCCATCTCAGCGGGTTCAGCGCCACCTCAGCGGGGTCAGCGCCACCTCGGCGGGGTCAGCGCCACCTCGGTGGGGTCAGCGCCACCTCAGCGGGGTCAGCGCCACCTCGGTGGGGTCAGTGCCACCTCGGTGGGGTCAGTGCCACCTCGGTGGCGTCAGTGCCACCTCGGTGAGGTCAGTGCCACCTCGGTGGGGTCAGTGCCACCTCGGTGGCGTCAGTGCCACCTCGGTGAGGTCAGTGCCACCTCGGTGGGGTCAGTGCCACCTCGGTGGCGTCAGTGCCACCTCGGTGAGGTCAGCGCCACCTCGGCGGGGTCAGCGCCACCTCGGTGGGGTCAGTGCCACCTCGGTGGGGTCAGCGCCACCTCGGTGAGGTCAGCACCACCTCAGCGGGGTCAGTGCCACCTCGGTGAGGTCAGCGCCACCTCGGTGGGGTCAGTGCCACCTCAGCGGGGTCAGCGCCATCTCAGCGGGGTCAGTGCCACCTCGGTGAGGTCAGTGCCACCTCAGCGGGGTCAGCGCCATCTCAGCGGGGTCAGTGCCACCTCGCTGTCCCCCCGGGCGGTGTTTGGGGTCCCCGTGCTCACCCCAGGTCCACCAGACGTAGACGAACTTTCCCCGCCTGCCCCGGGGCAGGGGCCGCCCGTCCGGGAAGGCGCCGGTGGCGTCCGGCTGCTCCGGGAACACGGGGTCCCCTTGGGTCACCTGCGTGCCTGCGGGGACACCGGGGACAGCGACACCGCGGTCAGGGGACACCCGGATCAGGGGACAGCAGGGACAGGGGACATGGGACACCGCGGGGACACCGCGGGGACACCGTGGGGACACCGTGGGATGAGGGGACACATGGGGTGAGGAGACAGAGGACATTGCAGGGACACCTTGGGGACACACAGGGTGAGGGTAAGGGAGTGGCAGGACACTGGGGAGAGGGACACTGTGGGGACACACGGGGTGAGGGTCAGGGGCTTCGGGGGACACTGTGGGGACACTGCAGGGACAGGTCAGGGCTGTTTTGGGGTATTTCAAGGCCGTCTAGGGTGGTTTTGGGGTGGCTTTAGGCGATTTTGGGGGTGTCTCGGGGGGTTTTGGGGTGTTTTAGGGGGTCTCAGAGCTGTTTCGGGTGGTTTTGGGGTGGCTTTAGGTGTCTCAGGGGGTTTGGGGTGTTTCAGGATGGTTTCGGGGGGTTTCAGGGCTGTTTTGGGGTATTTCGAGGCCGTCCAGGGTGGTTTTGGGGCGGCTTTAGGCGGGTTTTGGGTGTCTCGGGGGGTTTTGGGGTGTTTTAGGGGGTCTCAGGGCTGTTTTGGGGTATTTCAAGGCTGTCTAGGGTGGTTTTGGGGTGACTTTAGGCGGGTTTTGGGTGTGTCAGGGGGTTTGGGGTGTTTCAGGATGGTTTTGGGGGGTTTCAGGGCTGTTTTGGGGTATTTCGAGGCCGTCCAGGGTGGTTTTGGGGCGGCTTTAGGCGGGTTTGGGGTGTCTCGGGGGGTTTTGGGGTGTTTTAGGGGGTCTCAGGGCTGTTTTGGGGTATTTCGAGGCCGTCCAGGGTGGTTTTGGGGCGGCTTTAGGCGGTTTTTGGGTGTCTCGGGGGGGTTTTTGCGGCCACCCACCGTTGACGGTGCAGTTCCTCGCCCACACCACGCGGCCGTCGGGCAGCAGGGTCTGGTTCCCCGGGAAGCGCAGGGCGATGGAGAAGGTGGCCTCGGCCCCGGCCATGGTGGGAGCGTCGTTGCTGATGTCGAAGGTGACATCGCCACCTGCTCGGGGACACCGGGGGGGGCGTCAGCGTCGTCAGAAATTATTATCATATTATATTATTATATTTTCTATATATGTGTGTGTGTATATATATAAAATACTATATATATATATATATATAACGATAAAAATATATTTATAGATTTAAAATATATATATTTACATATGGAAAGTAAGATATATAATATATATCATGCGTATTTTATATATTGTTTTATTATCACGTAATTATTACAATGTTATCACATTATAAAGTTGGCTTTTTTAATATATATAATATATACACTACATATTATGTTATTATTAATATAATTGTTATAACATTATCATGTTGCAAAGTAGACTTTTGCAATATATATAATATATATACTATTTATTATATTATTATTAATATATTATAACGTTATGGTATTGTAAAGTAGGCTTTTATAATATATATAATATATTATATATATGTTACATATGATATCATTATTAATATAATCACTATAGTATTATCATACTATAAACTCGGCTTTAACAATACAAATAATATATATCTTATATATTCTATTATTATTAATTCAATTATTATAATGTTATCGCATTATAAACTCCGCCTTTATAATACACATGTTATATATAATATATATTATATTATTATTGATATGATTATAATATTATCACATTTTAAAGCCGGCTTTTTGCAACTCTCAGAATGAATGCCATCTGTATAATTGTACCGTGATATGTTTTATTAACGGAGTTTAGGAAATTAATTAATGTATATTTTCTGATCGTGACAAAAATTGTAAATAAGTTTTGTTTGTTTGGTTTTTTTTCTTCTTTGTAAGATGTAAACTGAAGGTTTAAGGGAAGTGTGGTCGCCCGCCTTAAAGCCTGCTGACTTTCTTTGTGTTTTTATCGAAACGGAAACGACCACAAAAACCCCAAGAAGGAAATTGATGATACCCCCGTTACCAGACGGAGCGGGGCCACCCATGAATAAATCTCCCAGATAAAAACGACTGAGAGGACACAGAAATCCTTAAATACCGAAATCTGAGAGAGTGAAAAGCGTGCTGCCGAGAGACTCTCGCTTTTTCCGTCTCCTAAACTATTTTTATTCTTATTAAACTTATGATTTTTTTTCCTAGAAGAGCGGAGCTCGTTTCTCACAAGCCCGGTGGCCCCGGGCGGCGGGCGGGGGGTGGTGGCACTGACCTCGCCAGCAGTCGCGTGTCCCCCGCTGCCACCAGGGCAGGTAAAGTCCCGTGTCCCAGGTGCGGAACGGCGCCGGCCGCCCGCTCCGCGCCGGGCTGAGAGCGCCGCTCCTCCCGGCGGCTCCTGCGGCGACGGCGACAGCGGGACACACGGAGGGAGGGACACTCGTGGTGTCACCCGTGTCGCCAGCTCTCAGGGAGCTGACAAGTCCCCCACGTCCCCCACTCTCAGATCATTTCTATGTCCCCCCGTGTCCCCAGTGTCCCCAGCTCTCCGGGGTCTGTGAGGTCCCTCGTGTCCCCCTTGTCCCCAACTCCCAGGGGAGGTCCCCATGTCCCCAGTGTCCCCAGCTCTCAGGGGTCTGTGAGGTCCCTCGTGTCCCCCTTGTCCCCAACTCCCAGGGGAGGTCCCCATGTCCCCAGTGTCCCCAGCTCTCCAGGCTCTGTGAGGTCCCTCGTGTCCCCCTTGTCCCCAACTCCCAGGGGAGGTCCCCATGTCCCCAGTGTCCCCATCTCTCCGGGGTCTGTGAGGTCCCTCGTGTCCCCCTTGTCCCCAACTCTCAGGGGGATGGAGGGTCCCACACGTCCCCCATGTCCCCAACTCCCAGGGGTCCGTGAGGTCCCTCGTGTCCCCCTTGTCCCCAACTCCCAGGACATTGCCACGTCCCCCACGTCCCCCATTCTCAGGGCTCTGAGATGTCCCCACGTCCCCACTCTCAGATCATTACCAGGACCCCCATGTCCCCAGTTCTCTGGTGTCTGTGACATCCCCATGCCCCCAATGTCCCCCCCCTCACCCAGGACCAAAACATCACCCCAAATCCCCCTTTACCAGGGCTCCGCCAGCCCCACCCCGGGGGGTGTCCCGGCCTTTGGGGGGACCCTGGGGGGACCCGGGCCCCTCGTGACGGCGCTCGGGGCCAAGGCACGCGCGGGGCAAAGCCGTCACATGGCGCCCCAAAGCCCCAAAGCCCTTTCATGTGACGCTCAGCTGAGCCCGGCCCGGCCGGGATGGGACGGGGCGGGATGGGGCGGGGACCCCCCCGTGTCCCCCCAGGGTCGGGGGGCTGAAAAATCCCCCCCAGGGTCGGGGGGTTGCGAAGTCCCCCATGTCCCCACTCGTGGGGGGCTGCCAAGTCCCTTCCTGTCCCCCACTTTTAGGGCTGTGTAAGGTCCCCCCATGTCCCCCCCATTTTCAGGGGTCCCAAGGGTCCCCCCATGTCCCCGACACTGCCAGGTCCCCCCTGTCCCTCCCACTCCCAAGGGTCCCAAGACCCCCGTGTCCCCCCATTTTCAGGGGTCTCTCCCCCAAGTCCCTCGTGTTCCCCCTTCACTGGGGGCTTCCACATCCCCCCCCCCTCAAAAAACGGGCTCCCCTCCTTTTCCAGGGGGACGGCTGAACCCCCCACACCCCAAATCCCCCAAACGCACCCCAAAACCACCCCCAGAGACCCCACAACCCACCCCCGAGGGGGATTTTTGGGGTACAATCCAGCTGCGGGAAGCATTTGACTCTGAACCCCCAAACCCCCAAAGGATGGAGCTAAGGGACCCCCCCGCACCCCCCAAAAAAGCCCGACTTACGCCGCTGAGCCTCCGCCAGGAGCAGGAGTGTCCCCCAAACCGCGATGGCCCCGAGTCCCCTCATGGTCCCCGTGTCGCCTCTCCCGTGGCTCGGGCACCGCCGGGGTAGAGGCGCAGGGGACGGGGACGGCGACACAAAAAGGGGGCGCTCATTTGCATAACCCCGCCCACCCCCCCAAGAAAGGGGGGGGCTTGCGGGCCGCCCTCCCCGCCCCCGTCCCACGTGGGGCCACCCCCGGTCACACGGTGCGGCCCCGCCCTGGGGGGGGACAAGGGGGGGGGCACAGGGACCCCCGCCCAGCTCGCCAAGGGGGTTTGGGGGGTCGCACCCCCCCGATCCCGGCAGGTGGAGACCCCAGGGGTGGGGATTTGGGGACCCCCAGAGTGGGGGGGTGACAGCCATGGGGGGACACTGGCGGCTCAGAATGGGGCGGGGGGGTCACGATTCTGAATACGGGGGGGGGGAGGACCCCCGGTTTGTCACCCAAGGGGGATCCTCAGTGGGACACCCATGGGGGGACCCCGGTCATGGGGGTGACACAGGGGGCACCCCGATGTGGCAGGGGGACCCCGATCCCTGTGGGTGACACAGGGGGGACCCCGATGTGGCAGGGGGACCCCGATCCCTGTGGGTGACACACGAGGGGACCCCCGGTGACACAGGGGGACCCCGATCATGGAGGTGACACAGGGGGACCCCGATCCCGGCGGGGAGACCCCAATCATGGGCAAAGGGGGGGGTCCCCAATTCTGCACATGCAGAGGGACCCCGATCCCAGTGGGTGGCACAAGGGGACCTCAGTCTTGGTGGGTGACACGGGGGGACCCCGATCGCGGTGAATGACACACGGGGGGACCCCGATCCCGGTGGGTGACAATGGGGACCCCGATATTTCCTGCTCTGGCCACGTCCGTGTCTCCCCCGGGGCCGTCCCGGTGCGTGTGGCCGCTCGTGCGGGGCCGCGCCCGCGGGGCCGCGTGTGCGCTGAGCCCCGTGACCCCCGGAGAGCCCCGTGACCCCCGGAGAGCCCCGTGACCCCCGTGTGTCCCCCGGGGCCGCTCCCCGTGACCCCCGTGTGTCCCCCGGGGCCGCTCCCCGTGATCCCCGTGTGGCCGGTTGTGGTCCGGCCGCAGCCCGCGCTGCGGTCCCGGGGCCGTGGGCCGGTCCAGCCACGGGCCGAGCATCCCGGAGAGAGCCTGAGGTCCTGTCCTTGTCCCGGATCCCGATCCTGTCCTCTATTCCAATCCCCGATCCCGGTCCTGATCCCTGATCCCGTCCTTATCCCGGGCCCCAGATCCCAATCCTAATCCCCATTCCAACCCTCGGTCCCAGTCTCCGTCCTGATCCCGATCCCGGTCCTGATCCTGGTCCCGGTCCCTGGTCCCGGTCCCTGGTCCCAGTCCTGATCCCGATCCCAATCCCTATTCCAATCTCTGGTCCCGGTCCCTATCCCTGGTCCCAGTCTCAATCCCGATCTCGGGTCCCGGTGTCTGTCCAGTCTTTGGCCCCGGTCCCTGTTCTTGTCCCGATTCCCATCCCTGGTCCCGATCTCGATCCCTGTCCCTGTTTCAATCCCCGGTCTCGGTCCCGGTCCCTGTCCCCAAAGTCCTGATCCCGCTCCCCGGTTCCGGTCTCCATCCCTGTCCCTGTCCCTGTCCCCAGTGTCCCAGTCCCTGGTCCCTGTCCCCAAGGTCCCCATTCCAATCCCCGGTCCCTGTCCCTGTCCTTGTCCCGATTCCACCCCCTGGCCCCGGTCCCCATCCCAATCCCGGTCCCCATTCCAAACCCCGGCCCCTGGTCCCTGTCCCCAGTGTCCCAGTCCCTGTCCCCAATGTCCCAACCCCAATCCCCGCTGCCAGTCCGGGTCCCTGTCCCCAGTGTCCCTGTCCCCAGTGTCCCTGTCCCTAGTGTCCCTGTCCCTGTCCCCAGTGTCCCTGTCCCCAGAGTCCCGGCCCCTGTCCCCAGTGTCCCTGTCCCCAGTGTCCCTGTCCCCAGTGTCCCGGTCCCTGTCCCCAGTGTCCCTGTCCCCAGTGTCCCGGTCCCTGTCCACAGTGTCCCGGTCCCCAGTGTCCCTGTCCCCAGTGTCCCTGTCCACAGTGTCCCTGTCCCTGTCCCCAGTGTCCCTGTCCCCAGTGTCCCGGTCCCTGTCCCCAGTGTCCTGGCCCCTGTCCCCAGTGTCCCTGTCCCCAGTGTCCCGGTCCCCAGTGTCCCGGTCCCCAGTGTCCCTGTCCACAGTGTCCCAATCCCCGCCGCCGTTCCCGGTAGTGTCTCTATCCCTTTAAGGGCTCTCCCGCGTCGCCGCTGACGTCACGGCGGTCTCAGCCAATGGGCGGTGGCGCGGTGGGCGTGGCGGGCGGGAAGGCGGGAAGCGGCGCGGGGCGGGGCGGGGCCGCCGCGGCTTTGGCGCGCTCGGGGGGGACGCGGCGGCCGCGCTCGGGACCCCCGGGGACACCGGGGACACCCCCCGGGACACCCCCGAGACACCCCCGAGACACCCCCGGACCCGGGACAGCACCGGGACAGCACCGCGGAGCCCCGGCCCCACCCCGGATATCGCCCCTCGGGACCACCCCTCAGCTCCGGGGACACCCCCCGGGACACCGGGGACACCCCCGGGACACCCCGGACCCTCCGAGGACACCCCCGGCACCGGGACACCCCCCCTGCCACCCCCACTGTCACCCTCGACCCCTAGACACCCCCGGAACCCCTCACCGGGACCCCCCCCGTCACCCCCAACTCCTGGTGACACCCCCGGGACCACCCCCCACCCCTCGGTGACACCCCCGGGACCACCCCACACCTCCAGGACCACCCCCCACCCCTCGGTGACACCCCTGGTGACAACCCCAGGCCACCACCGCCACCCTCTGTCCCCCATTCCCCGGTGTCCCCTCTCTTCCCCCACCCCACCCCGTGTCCCCACCTTATTTGGGGGGTCCCCGCGGTGTCCCCCCCCCCTTTTTGGGGGTCCCCGCGGTGTCCCCTCCATGGAGAACTTCCAGAAGGTGGAGAAGATCGGCGAGGGCACCTACGGCGTGGTCTACAAGGCCCGCAACAAGGTGACAGGGGAGGTGGTGGCGCTCAAGAAGATCCGCCTGGACACGTGAGTGGGGGGGGTCCCCCGGGGGTCTGGGGGGGTCTGGGGGGGGGGTCCTGGGGGCTCACCCCCCGCTGTCATTGTCCCCGCAGGGAGACCGAGGGTGTCCCCAGCACGGCCATCAGGGAGATCTCCCTGCTCAAGGAGCTCAACCACCCCAACATCGTCAAGTGAGTGGGGGGTCCTGGGGGGGGCTTTGGGGGGTCCTGGGGGGGGCTTTGGGGGGTCGTGAGGAGCCTCTTGTGACCAGGGTGGTCCCCACGATGTGCTGTGGCCATGCCAGGCCCTGTGGTCACTTGGGGACACTGGGATGTCCCCAGGTCTGTGGTGTCCCTGTGGGTCCCTGGGCGCTGTCCCCGTGTTCCAGGCCATGTCCCTGTCCCCGTGTCCCCAAGGCTGTCCCCGTGTCCCTGTCCCCGTGTGCCCATGCCCCAGGGCTGTCCCCAGGGCTGTCCCCGTGTCCCTGTCCCCGTGTCCCCATGCCCCAGGGCTGTCCCCAGGGCTGTCCCCGTGTCCCCAAGGCTGTCCCCGTGTCCCTGTCCCCGTGTCCCCATGCCCCAGGGCTGTCCCCAGGGCTGTCCCCGTGTCCCCAAGGCTGTCCCCGTGTCCCTGTCCCCGTGTCCCCATGCCCCAGGGCTGTCCCCAGGGCTGTCCCCGTGTCCCCAAGGCTGTCCCCGTGTCCCCCAGGCTGCTGGATGTCATCCACACGGAGAACAAGCTGTACCTGGTGTTCGAGTTCCTGCACCAGGACCTCAAGAAGTTCATGGACTCCTCGTCCCTCAGCGGGATCGCGCTGCCCCTCATCAAGGTGGGGGACGCTGGGGGACACCCTGAACCCCTGGGGGGGACACTGGGGGGCCCAGAACCCCCGGGTGGGACATTGGGGTGTCCAGGGGGTCCCTGAATTGTCTTGGGGTGACTCTGGGGTCCCTCTGGGAACATGGCAAGGACCCCAGTGTCACCTCTGGGGGGTTTAGGGACCCCCTGGGCACACCCCAAACACCATTTTGGGGTCTCCTGGGGGGTCTGACCCCGCTGTCCCCGCTGTCCCCAGAGTTACCTGTTCCAGCTGCTGCAGGGGCTGGCCTTCTGCCACGCTCACCGTGTGCTGCACCGGGACCTGAAGCCCCAGAACCTGCTCATCAACGCCGAGGGCTCCATCAAACTGGCCGACTTCGGGCTGGCCCGCGCCTTCGGCGTGCCCGTCAGGACCTACACGCACGAGGTGGGGGGGACCTGCGGGGTTTGGGGGGGATTCGGTGGGGATCTGAGCGTCCTGTCCCCTGCTGATGTCCCCGATGTCCCCTCAGGTGGTGACGCTGTGGTACCGCGCCCCCGAGATCCTGCTGGGCTGCAAATATTACAGCACGGCCGTGGACATCTGGAGCCTGGGCTGCATCTTCGCCGAGATGGTGGGGGACACTGGGGGGACACTGGGGACACTGGGGGGACACTGGGGACATCTGGAGCCTGGGGTGTATCTCTGCTGAGATGGTGGGTCCCCACAGATCACGCGCCGTGCGCTGTTCCCCGGTGACTCGGAGATCGACCAGCTGTTCCCCTGTGTCCCCAATGACGTCCCCCAATGTCCCCAATGATGTCCCCAATGATGTCCCCAGTGATGTCCCCAACGATGTCCCCAACGATGTCCCCACAGATCACGCGCCGTGCGCTGTTCCCCGGTGACTCAGAGATCGACCAGCTCTTCCGCATTTTCCGCACGCTGGGCACTCCTGACGAGGCCGCCTGGCCGGGAGTGTCGGCGCTGCCCGACTACAAATCCACCTTCCCCCGCTGGGCCCGCCAGGACCTGGCCAAGGTCCTGCCCCCGCTGGACGACGAGGGACGGAAACTGCTGGCGGTGAGGGGACGCTTCTCCTGCTTTTAGTCCTGATTTGGACCATTTTTCCCTGATTTTTTCCTGATTTCCCCCATTTTCCCCTGATTTTTTTCCTGATTTCCCCCACTTTTTCCCTGATTTTTCCTGATTTTCTCCACTTTTTCCCTGATTTTTCCTGATTTTCCTCACTTTCCCTGAATCTGTTCTGATTTTTCCCATTTTCCCCTGATTTTTCCTGATTTTCCTAATTTTTTCCATTTTCCCTGATTTTTTCCTGATTTCCCCCACTTTTTCCTGATTTTTTTCTGATTTTCTCCACTTTTTCCTGATTTTTTTTTCTGATTTTTCCCCACTTTTCCCTGATTTTTCCCCACATTTCCCCCTGATTTTTCTCACCTTTCCCCGCTTTTTTTCCTGATTCCCTCCCAATTTTTCCCTCTTTTTCCTGGTCTTTCCCTCTTTTCCCTCGTTTTCCCTACTTTTTGCTGGTATTCCCCACTTTTATCCTGATTTTTCCCCCCCATTTTTCATTGTTTCCCCCCGTTTTTTCCTGCTTTTCCCACCATTTTTCTCGCTTTTTTTCTGATTTTTCCACCTTTTTTTTTTCTGATTTTCCCAGCTTTTCTCCCCACCTTTTCCTGTTTTTTCACTCTTTTTCTCCCTGATTTTTCCCCAATTTTTCCTGATTTTTCCCTTTTCCCCCCCACTTTTTTCCTGATTCCCCCCTTTTTCCCATTTTTCCCCATTTTCCTCCCATTTTTCCCCATTTTCCTCCCATTTTTCCCCATTTTCCCCCATTTTTCCCCCCTACTTGTTCCCATTTTTTCCCGTTTTTTTCCCATTTTCCCCGTTTTCCTCCCCAGCAAATGCTGCACTACGACCCCAACAAGCGAATCTCGGCCAAGGCCGCCCTGGGCCACCCCTTCTTCCGAGATGTCACCAGAGCTGTCCCCCACCTGCGCCTCTGACCCCAAAACGGACCCAAACCCCCCAAAATAACCCCAAATCCTCCTGAAATAACCCCCAAACCCCTTAAAATAACCCCCAAACTGCCCCCAATGTCCCCAAACTGCCCCCAATGTCCCCAAAGCTGCCCCCAGTGTCCCCAGGTGTCCCCGGAACTCCCCGAAATGTCCTCAGGACCCCCTCAAATATCCCCAGATGTCCCCAAAATGTCCCCGGGGGGGCTCCCAGGCCACCACCGCCCCCTCCCCCTCCGGATTTGTGGCACTTACAGTCTGTCCCCTCCCCTCCCCCAATGCCACCCCCTCGGTGTCACTTTGTCCCCTCCCGGTGTCCCCTCCCTGCGGTTTTTGGAGCCGAATTTTTTTTGTAATTTCTGCAAAATTTTTATAATAAAATTTCCCTGGGCTGGTTTTCTCTTTTGGGGAGGGGGGGGGGTCAGGGTGTCATTGTCACCTCTGGGGCTGGCCTGTCACTGAGAGCCCCCGGAATTGTCCCCAAATGTCCCCAGGACCCCCCTAAATGTCCCCAAGCCCCGCCCCTGGCTGCTCCTCAGGCCACGCCCCGTCCGTAATCCACGCCCCTTTTATGGCCACGCCCAGCACGCAATCAAGGTGCTGATTGGTCCGCCCCCAACGTTCCTGCTCCCGGCGGGCCCCGCTGTCAATCACAGCCAACACCTCCTCTGGTTGGGCGAAGCTTCATTTCCTCCGCCTTCTCATTGGCTGATGCATCTGAGGGGCTCCGCCCTCCCCGGTCACCTTATATGTTGTCGGTCCCGCCCTCCCGCGGGTCTCCGCTTCCCATTGGCGGCCCGCCTTGTCACGCACATCAAACCCCGCCCATTCGCTGCATTACTTTCCTCCCATTGGCCGCCGTCACTCTTCTCTCCTATTGGCCGCCGCGCTGCCCATCACGCTCTCACCTTTTCCTATTGACGGAGCTGCGCGGGGCATCGCCCTTCTCGCTTCCCATTGGCGGAACATTAAGGCGGACTCTGCGCTGATTGGTCAGTGCTTCGCCTAATCCCGCCCCCCCCTCCGTGAGGGGGCTTTGGCGGAGCCGCTGTTTGTGCGCTCGGGGCCGCGCCGGGAGCGCCCGGAGGTACCGGGGGAGGGAACCCTGAGGGGACCGGGGCCGGCTCCGAGGGCGGGAAACAACCGGGAAACAACCGGGAGGAAGCGCCGAGGGCGCGACGCCCGGCTGGGGGTTTGGGGAGGGGGAGCCCGGCCTGAGGGAACCGCGCTCGCCTCATCCCCCGGGCCGGGAATTCCGGGAATTCCGGGCTGGGGTCCCCCCGGGGGGGTCGGGGGGGTGAGGGGGGATCCCCCGTTTGCGGCGGGATTTTTCGGTCCTTTTCTTCATTATTTGGGTTTTTTTCCCCTGATCTGGGGTGGTTTTCTGTCCATTCTCCATTGCTGGTGTTTTTTCCCCCCTGTTTTGGGGTGGTTTTAACACCCTCTCCTCATTAGTGGGGTGTTTTCCCCCTGATTTGGGGGCGTTTTTGTGTCCCCTCCCCATTATTGGGGTGTTTTCCGCCCTCGTTCTTATTTTGGGAATGTTTTCCTGGCAGTTTTGGGGTTTTTTCCCTTTTCCTTCCCCAGTTGGGATTCCCTCAGAATTTGGGTTCTCCCCGAATTTGGGATTCCTTGGAATTGGGGTTCTCCCCCTCCAAAGTTGGGATCCCCCAGAACCGAGGCTCTCCCAGAATTTGGGATCTCCCTCAGAGTTTGGGCTCCCTCAGAACCAAGGTTCCTCCAGGGTTTGGGATCCCCTGGGTGGATCAGCCTGTCCTGTCGCAGCGGCTGATCCCAATGAGGTGATCCCATCCCGGAGGGTTGATCCCAGTGGGATGATCCCATCCCGGAGGGTTGATCCCAATTGGGTGATCCTATCCCAGTGGGATGATCCCATCCCAGTATGATGATCCCAGTATGACAATGCCATCCCAGTATGATAATCCCCTATTCCCCGCCAGGATCAGGGGGGCCAACCTGTCCCAGTGTGCTGACCCCATCCCAGTATGATGATCCCAGTATGATGTTCCCATCCCAGTTGGGTTATCCCGGTGTGCTGATCCCATCCCAGTATGACAGTCCCATCCCAGTATGCTGATCCCAGTATGATGTTCCCATCCCAGTTGGGTTATCCCAGTGTGCTGATCCCATCCCAGTATGACAGTCCCATCCCAGTATGCTGATCCCAGTATGATGTTCCTATCCCAGTATACTGATCCCATTCCAGTGTGCTGATCCCAGTGTGCTGATCCCGGTATGATAATCCCAGTATGACAATCCCATCCCAGTATGACAATCCCATCCCAGTATGATGATCCCAGTATGCTAACCCCATCCCAGTAGAAATCCCCTATTTCCCCCCCAGGATCAGGGGGCCAGCCCGTCCCAGTATGATGATCCACTGTCATGATCTCATCCCAGTATGACAGTCCCATCCCAGTATGACAATCCCATCCCAGTGTGCTGATCCCAGTGTGACAATCCCATCCCAGTATGACAATCCCATCCCAGTATGACAATCCCATCCCAGTGTGCTGATCCCAGTATGACAATCCCATCCCAGTATGACAATCCCATCCCAGTATGACAATCCCATCCCACTGTGCTGATCCCAGTCTGACAATCCCATCCCAGTCTGACAATCCCCTCCCAGTCTGACAATCCCCTCCCAGTATGACAATCCCCTCCCAGTATGACAATCCCATCCCAGTATGACAATCCCATCCCAGTGTGACAATCCCATCCCAGTCTGACAATCCCATCCCAGTGTGCTGATCCCAGTGTGACAATCCCATCCCAATGTGACAATCCCATCCCAATATGACAATCCCCTCCCAGTATGACAATCCCATCCCAGTATGACAATCCCATCCCAGTATGACAATCCCATCCCAGTGTGCTGATCCCAGTATGACAATCCCATCCCAATGTGACAATCCCATCCCAGTATAACAATCCCCTCCCAGTATGACAATCCCATCCCAGTATGACAATCCCATCCCAGTGTGCTGACCCCCTGTCTCCCCCCAGGATCAGGCCCAGGCCGTCGCAGCCGTGTGGGGCCATGGCCGGGCGCGGGGCCCAGCGGCCCAACGGGCACTCCCAGCCCAGTAAGATCTGCCAGTTCAAACTGGTCTTACTGGGAGAGTCGGCCGTGGGCAAGTCCAGCCTGGTGCTGCGCTTCGTCAAGGGCCAGTTCCACGAGTACCAGGAGAGCACCATCGGCGGTGAGCGGGGGTCTGGGGGGATCCCGGAGGGGTCTGGGGGGATCCCAGAGGGGTCTGGGGGGATCCCAGAGGGGTTGGGGGGATCCTAAAGGGATCTGGGGGATCCCAAATGGGTTTGGGTGATTCCAGGGTGAGAGCTGGGGTGCAGGGAGGGCTTTTTGGAATGGTTTGGGACACGCTGAGATGTCCCTGGAAAGGTTTTGGGACACCCTGAGGTGTCCCTGGCTGTGTTGGTGACGCTGTGGTGACACTTTTTGCTGTCCCCTGTCCCCCCAGCGGCATTCCTGACACACTCTGTGTCCCTGGCTGGGTTTGGGATGCACTGAGGTGTCCCTGGGTGGGCTGGTGACACTCTGGGCTGTCCCTGCCTGGGTTTGGTGACGCTGTGGTGGCTCTGTGGGTGGGTTGGTGACACTCTGGTGACACTGTGGTGACACTCTGAGTGGGCTGGTGACACGGTGGTGACACTTTTTGCTGTCCCCCCAGCGGCATTCCTGACACAGTCTGTTTGCCTGGCTGGGTTGGCGGCACTCTGGTGACACTGTGGGCTGTCCCTGACTGGGTTTGGTGACAATCTGGTGACAATTTTGGTCTCCCCTGTCCCCCCAGCGGCGTTCCTGACACAATCCATGTGCCTGGCTGGGTTGGTGACACAGTGATGGCTCTGTGGCTGTGTTGGTGACACTCTGGGTGGGTTGGTGACACTGTGGTGACACTTTTGGTGTCCCCCCAGCGGCGTTCCTGACGCAGTCTCTGTCCTTGTTTGGGTTGGTGACACAGTGATGGCTCTGTGGCTGTGTTGGTGACACTCTGGGTGGGTTGGTGACACTGTGGTGACACTTTTTGCTGTCCCCCCAGCGGCGTTCCTGACGCAGTCCGTGTGCCTGGACGACACCACGGTGAAGTTTGAGATCTGGGACACGGCGGGGCAGGAGCGCTACCACAGCCTGGCCCCCATGTACTACCGGGGGGCCCAGGCTGCCATCGTGGTCTACGACATCACCAACCAGGTCTGGGGGCGTTTTGGGGGTCTCAGAGGGGTCCTGAGGGGTTTTGGGGGGGATTTGAGGGGCATTTGGGGGTCTCAGGGGGTACTACAGGGGAGCCCAGGCTGCCATCATGGTCTGTGACATCACCAGCCGGGTCTGGGGGGGGATTGGGGCAGATTTGGGGGGCTCAGGGGGTTCTCAGGGGATTTGAGGAGAGGTCCCAGAGGTTCCAGAGTATTTGGGGAGGGGTCTCTGAGGTTCCAGAATATTTGGAGAGGGATCTCAGAGTATTTGGGGAGGGGTCCCAGAGGTTGTAGGGTATTTGGGGAGGGGTCTCTGAGGTTCCAGAGTATTTGAGGAGGGGTTTCAGGGATCTCAGAGTATTTGGGGAGGGGTCCCAAGGAGGATTGAGGACTTGGGGAGGGGTCTCAGGACATTTGGGGAGGGGTCTCAGCCCACTCCCGTCCCCAGGAGACGTTTTCCCGTGCCCAGGGCTGGCTGAAGAAGCTACAGGAGAGGCTCTGGTGATCTCAGATTTCTCAGGAATTTGAGGAGGGGTCTCTGGGGATTTGAGGAGGGGTCTCAGGGATTTTAGGGAATTTGGGGAGGGGTCTCAGCCCACTCCCATCCCCAGGAGACGTTTGCCCGGGCGCGGGGCTGGGTGAAGGAGCTGCAGCGCCAGGCCAGCCCCAGCATCGTCATCGCCCTGGCCGGGAACAAGGCTGACCTGGCCAGCAAGAGGATGGTGGAGTATGAGGTCAGGGAGGGGGGAGCTGGGGGGATTTTATTGGGGATTTGGGGGGGTCCTGGGGGTTTTTTGGGATTTTATTGGGGATTTGGGGGGTTTTTGGGATTTTATTGGGGATTTGGGGGGGGTCCTGGGGGATTTTTTGGGATTTTATTGGGGGTTTGGGGGGTTTTTTGGGATTTTATTGGGGATTTGGGGGGTTTTTCGGGATTTTATTGGGGATTTTTGGAGGGTTTTTTGGGATTTTATTGGGGATTTTTGGAGGTTTTTTGGGATTTTATTGGGGATTTTTGGAGGTTTTTTGGGATTTTATTGGGGATTTTTGGAGGTTTTTTGGGATTTTATTGGGGATTTTTGGAGGTTTTTTGGGATTTTATTGGGGATTTTTGGAGGTTTTTTGGGATTTTATTGGGGATTTTTGGAGGTTTTTTGGGATTTTATTGGGGATTTTTGGGGTTTTTTTGGGATTTTATTGGGGATTTGGGGTTTTTTTTGGGATTTTATTGGGGTTTTGGAGGTTTTTTTGGGATTTTATTGGGGTTTTTTGGGGTTTTTTTGGGATTTTATTGGGGTTTTTTGGGGGGTTTTTTGGGATTTTATTGGGGATTTTGGGGATTTTATTGGGGATTTTTTGGAGGTTTTTTGGGATTTTATTGGGTTTTTTTGGGGGTTTTTTTTGGATTTTATTGGGGATTTTTGGAGGGTTTTTTTGGGATTTTATTGGGGATTTTGGGTGGTTTTTTGGGGATTTTATTGGGATTTTTCGGGGATTGTTTGGGAATTTTGGGGGATTTTATTGGGATTTTTTGGGGGATTTATCGGGATTTTTTTTTTTTTTGGCAGAGATTTTTTTGGAATTTATAAGGATTTTTTGGTATTTTTTTGTTATTTTTTTAGAAATTTATAGAAATTTTGGGAGATTTACAGGGATTTTTTGGGGGGAGAATTTACAGGAATTTTATTTTTTAATTTATGGGAATTTTTTTGGGAATTTACAGGATTTTATTTATTTTTCTTTAATTAATGGGCATTTGGGGGGGAGGGGGGGGGCAGAATTCCTGGGCATTTTTTGCCAATTTCTTGTTTTGTTTTGTTTTTATTATTATTTTAATTTCTGCCAGTTTTTTTTTTTTTGCAATTTCGCAGGGGTTTTTGGGGGGAACTTGTGGAGGGTTTTTTGGGGGAATTTTTGGAGTGGTTTTTGGGGCATTTCTGTGGTTTTTTAAACCCTTGTTTTGGCTGCAGGAAGCCCAGGCCTACGCCGATGACAACAGCCTGCTCTTCATGGAGACCTCGGCCAAGACAGCCATGAATGTCAACGACCTCTTCCTGGCCATCGGTGGGGGGCTGCCCGGGGGGGTCCCAAGGGGGTCTGGGGGGGCTTTGGGGTGGGCTTAGGGGGGTCCTGAGGGGTTTTGGGGGGTCTTTGAGGGGTCTCGGGAGGGGGGGCTCTGAGGGGTTTGGGGGTGTTGGGGAATCCTGAGGGTCTTTGAGGGGTCTCACGGAGGTTCTGGGGGGGTCTCAGGGGGTCCTGAGGGGTTTTCAGGGGGCTCCTGAGGGGTTTTGGGGGAGTCTCAAAAAAAACCAAACCCCAAACCATCCCAGATAGCCCCAAACCGTCTCAAACCGTCCCAAACCATCCCAAACCATCCCAAACCGTCCCAAACCGTCCCAAACCATTCCAAACCATCCCAAACCGTCCCAAACCGTCCCAAACCGTCCCAAACCGTCCCAAACCGTCCCAAACCATCCCAAACCGTCCCAAACCGTCCCAAACCGTCCCAAACCGTCCCAAACCGTCTCAAACCGTCCCAAACCGTCCCAAACCGTCCCAAACCGTCCCAAACCGTCCCAAACCGTCCCAAACCGTCTCAAACCGTCCCAAACCGTTCCAAACCGTTCCAAACCGTCCCAAACCGTCCCAAACCGTCCCAAACCGTCCCAAGCCGTCCCAAGCCGTCCCAAACCGTCTCAAACCGTTCCAAACCGTCCCAAACCGTCCCAAACCGTCCCAAACCGTCCCAAACCGTCCCAAACCGTCTCAAACCGTCCCAAACCGTTCCAAACCATCCCAAACCATCCCAAACCATTCCAAACCGTCCCAAACCGTCTCAAACCGTCCCAAACCGTCCCAAACCGTCCCAAACCGTCTCAAACCGTCCCAAACCATCCCAAACCGTCCCAAACCATCCCAAACCATCCCAAACCGTCTCAAACCATTCCAAACCATTCCAAACCGTCCCAAACCGTCCCAAACCGTCCCAAACCGTCTCAAACCGTCCCAAACCATCCCAAACCGTTCCAAACCATCCCAAACTGTTCCAAACCATCCCAAACCATCCCAAACCATCCCAAACCATCCCAAACCGTCTCAAACCATTCCAAACCATTCCAAACCGTCCCAAACCATCCCAAACCGTCCCAAACCATCCCAAACCATCCCAAACCGTCTCAAACCATTCCAAACCATTCCAAACCGTCCCAAACCGTCCCAAACTGTCCCAAACCGTCTCAAACCGTCCCAAACCATCCCAAACCGTTCCAAACCATCCCAAACTGTTCCAAACCATCCCAAACCATCCCAAACCATCCCAAACCATCCCAAACCGTCTCAAACCATTCCAAACCATTCCAAACCGTCCCAAACCATCCCAAACCGTCCCAAACCATCCCAAACCATCCCAAACCGTCTCAAACCATTCCAAACCATCCCAAACCGTCCCAAACCATCCCAAACCGTTCCAAACCAACCCGAATCGCCCCAAAGCATCCTGAAAACCCCGCGGAAAGCCCCAGAACACCCCAGGTAACCCTGGCTCTCCCCGTTCCCAGCCAAGAAGCTGCCAAAGACGGAGCCGCAGAGCTCGGCCGGGCCCGGGGGCCGGGGCCGGGGCGTGGACCTGAGCGAGCAGAGCCCGCCGGGCCGGGGCCAGTGCTGCAGCAACTGAGGGATCCCGGGGGATCCGCTGGGATCCAGCCGGGGCTGAGCCCAGGTCCAGCCAGGATTGAACTGGGATTGAACCCAGATCCAGCCCGCAGGGCCACGGGCAGTGCTGCGGCGACTGTGGGATCCCGCAGGATCTGCTGGGATCCAGCCCAAATCCGGCCGGGATTGAACCCAGACCCAGCCTGCGGGGCTGCAGCGGCTGAGGGATCCCAGGGGATCCACTGGGACTGACACGGGATCCAGCCCAAGTCCCGCCAGGATCCCAGCCTGCGGGGCCGGGGCCGGTGCTGCAGCCGCTGAGGGATCCACAGAGATCCAGCCAGACTCCAGTGAGGATCCCAGCCC
The DNA here is from genome assembly GCF_029207755.1 of Chamaea fasciata. Taxonomy (NCBI): domain Eukaryota; kingdom Metazoa; phylum Chordata; class Aves; order Passeriformes; family Sylviidae; genus Chamaea; species Chamaea fasciata. The sequence goes on from NW_027094321.1 coordinate 105,802, forward strand.
AGATCGCAGCCCCAGTCACAGCCAGGAGTCAGCCAGATGCAGCCCTGATCCCAGCCAGATTCCAGCTGGGATCCCACCAGATCCAGCCTGGATCCCAGCTCCGTCCCTGCCCTGGGACTCTCCCCAGCACTTTCTGAGGCTTCCAAGGCTCCCCCTCGGCACCAGATCCCTCCTGGATCCTCCAGATCCCTCCTGGCTCCACCAGGCCCCACCTGGATCCTCCAGATCTCACACGGATACTCCACCTGGCTCCACCAGATCCCTCTTGGATTCACCAGATCTCACACGGATTCTCCAAACTCCTCCTGGATCCTCCAAACGGCTCCTGGCTCCTCCAGATCCCACCTGGCTCCTTCAAACTCCTTCAGGATCCTCCAGATCCCACCTGGCTCCTCCAAACTCATCCTGGCTCCTCCAGATCCCACCGGATCCCTTTCCCAGATCCCCGAGGCAGCGGGGCCGGCTCGGCCGGGACTGGACTCGTGAGGATCCCCGGGGCCTCGGACGCTCGGATCCCCCCAGGATCCCCGCCCCAGGATCTGGGGATCCCTCAGAGCCCCGGGCTGGATTTCTGTGGAGTTCTCTGCCCGGTTGTGCCCGTTCCCCTCGGGGGCAGCGGCTGCAGTGTCCCCGTGTCCTCCCCGGTGGCCTCGGCTGGGGGGTCCCAAAGTGCCTGGGGACACCTGGGGACACTGAGGGGACACTGCTCGGGGGTCTGGGCTGGCCCTGGGGGGGGATGTCCCTCACAGGGATGGCCCCATGGCCATGGTCACCCCCCAGGTGACATCCCCAGGTGATCCCTCGGTGTCCCCAGGTGTCCCCAGCCATGGCCACCCCTCAGGTGCCACCCCCTGTCCCCTCCCAGCGCCTCCCAGTTTGTCCCTGTTTGCACTTTATGGCCGATGATGTCCCCTCAGTGTCTCCTGGGTGTCCCCGGGGGTGGCAGTGAGGGGTCTTTGTCCCTTTGTCCTTGTCCCTTCTGGACCCTCGGTGTCCCCAAAATTTGGGACACCCCAGAGCGGTGTCACCCGGAATTTGGGGACCCCCGGAATTGTCCCCTCAGGCACGGGGGGGTGGCAGCTGTGGGGTGGAGGGACCTGGTCCCGTATGAAGCCCTTGGGGACATTCCCGGGGACACCTTGGCGACATTCCCGGTGCCTCTGGAATCGGTGACATCGATGTCCCCAAATTGGTGACCCCCCCGCCATGTCCCAGCCCTGGACCCAACGGGGACACTGCAGCTCCTGTCACTCTTTTTCTTTATTTTTTTCTTTACTTTTCCTCTTTTTCCCGACTTTTTTTTTTTTCTTTGATTTTCTTTCTTTTTCTTATTTTATTTTCTTATTTTATTTTCTTTTCAATTTCATTTTATTTTATTTTCTTGTTTTCCTTGCTCGGGGAAGCTCCTCCCTCGCGGTGAAATAACAATCGTGGTAACCACAACGTCGGGTCGCTGATTTACCCATGTATTTAATGTAAAGTTTAAAAAACAACCGAATACGGACAAAAAGAAGGACAAAAAAAAAAATCCCAAAAAATTCCCAACTTTTTTGTGTGCTCAGGGAGGCGACAACACCGGCGACATCCGGTGCCAGCAGCCGCTGGCAGATCGCGGCTCTGCCCTGATAACGCTTATCACAGCTCGCAGCTGCCTGGCGGCTCCTGGGTTTTGCCGGGTTTTTTTCCTTTTTTCCCCGTTTTTCACCCCAAAATTCCCGGCGGGAAATTGGGGAGCGGCGTTGCCGCTTTAAATCCGCGTGGCCGCTTTAAGGCGACCCCGTCGGGTTTTCGCTTGGCGTAGCCCCTTTAAGGCGGAGCTGGTGGGGCCCACCCTAGGGGCGGCCACGCCCACTTAGCCCCCGTTAAAGTAAATAGGAGGCGTGGCCAGAGGAGTCGAAGCCACGCCTATCGCCCCTCTCTTAAAGCGGCCGCGCTCGGAGGGACGCCGCGGGACCGGAACCGTTACGCAGGTGCGCGGCGGCGGCAACCGGGACCGGGATGAGAACGGGGACAACCGGGAGCGGGATGGGAATGGGGGCGGAAAAACCGGGATCGGGGTGGGGCTGAGGGGAGGGAGAACCGGGAGCACGCTGGGGCTCGGCGGGAAAACAACGGGGACGGCGGTGGGGGGGGGTTTGGGGACAACCGGGATGGGACTGGGCCTACGGCGGGGACAACCGGGACCGGGATGGGGAGGAGACGACCGGGACCGGGACCGGGATGGGGAGGGACAACCGGAACCGGGACCGGGATGAAGAGGGGATAACCGGGACCGGGACCGGGATGGGGAGGGGACAACCGGGACCGGGACCGGGATGGGGAGGCGACAACCGGGCCCGGGACCAGGATGGGACAACTGGGACCGGGATGGGGAGGGGACAACCGGGACCGGGATGGGGAGGGGACAAACCAGGACCCGCAGGGGGTTTGGGGACTTGGGGACCGGCACCGAGCTGCGGCTGGCACCGACCGAGCTCCGGGGGCACTGAACCGGGACCGACCGGGCTGGGGTTACCGAGGGACAGCACCGCAGCCCCGGGCACGGTTGTGCCGCAGCGGAGGTCCCTGATTGTCGCTCTCCCCCGCAGTGCCACCCGGGCCGTGTCCCGGTCCCGGTCCCAGCCGCGATGCTGCTGCTCCGGGCCATGGGCGGCCGCAGGTAGGAACGGCTCCCCGGTGTCTCCCCGGTGTCCCCTCGGTGTCCCCCCGGTGTCCCGGGACCGTGGTGACCCCGCTGTCCCCGCAGGCTCCCGCCGCTGACGCAGCTGCCCCGTGGCTGCTCCCGGTTGGCCGCCGGTAGCGCGGGGACACCGGGGGCACACCGGGCAGAGACACCGGGGGGACACCGGGGAGAGGGGACACCGAAGGGACACCGAGGGGCGGCCCCGGTGCTGGCGGCGCTGCTCGGGCTCGGGGCCGTCCTGGCCTACGGAGAGCGGCGGCGGAGGGTGAGCGACACCGGGGGCGGTGGCACCGGGAGGGGCGGCGACACCTCGGGTGGTGGCACCGGGAGGGGCGGCGACACCCCGGGGTCCCTCCCCGGGACGGGGACACCGAGGGCGGGGTTGGATCCCGGCGGGAGGCGGCACCTGAGGGGGCGGGTCGCGGTGAGAGGTGACACGGGGACAGCAGCGGGGTCCCGGGACGGGGGATGGCACCGGAGGGCGGATCCCGGGGAAGGGGTGACACCAGGACAGGCCACGGCCGGGCAGAGGTGGCACCGGGACGGGAGGATCCTGCTGAGAGGTGGCACGGAGGGGAAGGATCCCGGGGAAGGGGTGACACCGGGGAAGGGGTGACACCGGGGAAGGGGTGACCCCAGCCCAGCGGTGACCCCAGCGCGGGGTGCCGGGGCTCCCGCTGACCCTGGCGGTGCCCGCAGACCGCTCAGGCCGCCCGCGCCCCGCCGGCCCCGCAGTATCCCCGCTACACCCGCGCCGAGGTGGCTCAGCACCGCACCCCGAGCGACCGCGTGTGGGTCACTCACGGCACCGACGTCTTCGATGTCACCGACTTCGTGGAGCTGCACCCGGGGGGCCCCGACAAGATCCTGCTGGCGGCCGGCGGAGCCCTGGAGCCTTTCTGGGCTCTCTACGCCGTGCACAGCCAGCCCCACGTGCTGGAGCTGCTGCGCGACTACAAAGTGGGCGAGCTGAGCCCCGAGGAAGCCGCGCCACCCCCGGGGGACACCGAGGACCCCTTCGCCGGCGACCCCCCGCGCCACCCGGCGCTGCGGGTCAACAGCCTGAAACCTTTTAACGCCGAGCCGCCCCCGGAGCTGCTCACGCAGAGTTTCCTGACTCCCAACGAGCTTTTCTTCACCCGCAACCACCTCCCGGTGCCCTCGGTGGAGCCGGGCTCGTACCGGCTGCAGGTGGAAGTTCCCGGCGGCCGCTCCTTGTCGCTGTCGCTGGCCGAGCTGCGCCGGCGTTTCCCCAAACACGAGGTGACGGCCACGCTGCAGTGCGCGGGGAACCGGCGCTCCGAAATGAGCCGCGTCCGGCCCGTCAGAGGCTTGTCCTGGGACGTGGGGGCCATCAGCACGGCCCGCTGGGGCGGAGCCCGGCTGCGCGACGTGCTGCTGGCCGCCGGCTTGGGCGACGAGAACGGCGAGTGGCACGTGTGCTTCGAAGGTTTGGACCAGGACGCTTCGGGGACTCGCTACGGAGCTTCCATCCCGCTGGAGAGAGCCATGAGCCCGCAAGCCGAGGTGATTTTGGCCTACGAGATGAACGGGCAGGAGCTGCCCCGCGATCACGGCTTCCCGCTGCGGGTGGTGGTGCCCGGCGTGGTGGGCGCCCGGAGCGTGAAGTGGCTGCGGAGCGTGGCGGTGTCGCCGGCCGAGAGCCCGAGCCACTGGCAGCAGAACGATTACAAAGGGTTCTGCCCGTCGGTGGACTGGGATTCGGTGGATTTCCGCGCGGCTCCGGCCATCCAGGAGCTGCCGGTGCAGTCGGCCATCACCGAGCCCCGGCCCGGAGCCGCCGTGCCCGCCGGGGAGATCACCGTGCGGGGATACGCCTGGAGCGGAGGAGGGAGGGAGGTGATCAGGGTGAGCCCCGGCGGGGGGGACGGGGGAATGGGGTGGGGAATGGGGAATGGGTGGGGAATGGGGTGGGGAATGGGGTGGGGAAAGGGGAATGGGGAATGGGGAATGGATGGGGAATGGGGTGGGGAAAGGGGAATGGATGGGGAATGGGATGGGGAATGGGGTGAGGAATGGGGGAATGGGGAATGGGGAATGGATGGGGAATGGGGTGGGGAAGGGGGGAATGGGGTGGGGAATGGGGTGGGGAAAGGGGAATGGATGGGGAATGGATGGGGAATGGGGTGGGGAATGGGGGAAATGGGGTGGGGAATGGGGAATGGGTGGGGAATGGGGAATGGGATGGGGAAAGGGGGAATGGGTGGGGAATGGGGGAATGGATGGGGAATGGGATGGGGAATGGGGTGGGAAAAGGGGGAAATGGGTGGGGAATGGGGAATGGGATGGGGAAAGGGGGAATGGGTGGGAAATGGGGGAATGAATGGGGAATGGGGGAATGAATGGGGGATGGGGAATGGGGTGGGGAAAGGGGTGGGGAAAGGGGAAAATGGGGTGGGGAAATGGGGGAATGGATGGGGAAAGGGGAATGGATGGGGAATGGGGTGGGGAAAGGGGAAAATGGGGTGGGGAAATGGGGTGGGGAATGGATGGGGAAAGGAGGAAATGGGGGAATGGGTGGGGAATGGGGGAAATGGGGTGGGGAGAGGGGTGGGGAAAGGGGGAATGGATGGGAAATGGGATGGGGAATGGGGTGGGGAATGGGGAATGGGGAATGGGGAATGGATGGGGAATGGGGTGGGGAAGGGGGAATGGATGGGGAATGCGGTGGGGAAGGGGGGAATGGGGAATGGGGAATGGGGAATGGATGGGGAATGGGGTGGGAAAGGGAGATGGATGGGAAAATGGGGAGGGAAAAGGTGACGGGAACAGGGGATGGACAGGAAAGTGGGGTGGAATGTCTGGGAAAAGTGGCTGGGATCCCCAGGACGAGCAGGTGGAATTTCTGGGGAATGTGGGTGGACAGGCCAGGAAGAGTGGGCGGATTCACCAGGGGAAAAAATGGGCGGAATTGAGGGGAAAAGTGGGCGGGGAAAAGGAGACAAATCACCGGGAAATCCGGGTGGGAAAAGGGGCTGGCACTGAGGGTGGAGGGGGCTGAAAGTGCTGGGAAAATTCCTGTGGAATTCCTGGGAATTGGATGGAATTCCTGGGAAAACTGGGGGGAATTTATATACATACGTACATGGTGGTATAAAGATAATTAATGCTGAATTTGTTAATTAATTTTGGGATATACCACGCAATAATAGACTGACACAGCAACTGCACGAAGTGTAATTTAACGGCCAACGCAGCGGCACAACAGAAAACATGGCGAATAATTTAATGATTGAAACATCGCAGTAATTTAATGATTTACTAATGATCAATGTATCCCTATAGAACCACGGCATAAATAACACGATAACGGCACGACGATGACCCAACAGCACGCTGCTGTGTGCTAATTAACACTAATTATCTACGACCATCACCCCTTGGCAGGTGGATGTGTCTCTGGACGGGATATAGCAATCTAATCATTTAATAATGATCAATGCGTCCGTATAGCAATAGACTATAAACAATACGATAATAACACAATATTTAGACCACTGCTCTATGCTAATTAACATTAATTAGCTGTCCCCATCCCTGGCAGGTGGACATGTCTATGGGCAGGGTGTATCAGTATGATAATTTAATAATGATCAATGTATCCTTATAGCAATACAGTATGAATAATACAATAATAGTGTAACAATAACACCACAATAGGACAATAATAACACTATAATCTATGCTAATTAGCGCTAATTACCCGTTCCTGGCAGGTGGACGTGTCCCTGGACAGGCTATAGGAATGTAATATAACAATATAATAATGATCAATTCATCAGTACAGCGATACAATATAAATAACACAACAGTAGGACAATAATCACACAATATTCTATGCTAATTAGCGCTAATTACCTCCCCCCGCAGGTGGACGTGTCTCTGGATGGGGTATAGGAATATAACAATATAATAATGTAATAATGATCAATTCATCCGTATAGCAATAGAATACAAACAATACAACAATACCACAACAGTAACGCACTGCTCCGTGCTAATTAGCGCTAATTGCCGCCCTCCCCGCAGGTGGACGTGTCCCTGGACGGCGGCCGCACGTGGCGCGAGGCCGAGCTGTGCCCGCGGCCGGAGCGGGGCCGCGCCTGGGCCTGGGCGCTGTGGGAGCTGCGCGCGCCCGTGGCGGCGGGGGCGCGCCTGGAGCTGGTCTGCAAGGCGGTGGATCGGAGCTACAACGGGCAGCCCGAGGGCGTGGAGGGCATCTGGAACCTGCGGGGCGTGCTGAGCAACGCCTGGCACCGCGTCCCCGTCACCGTCACCCGCTGAGGGGCGCTGCGTGGGGACACCAGCGGGGACGGTGGGGACACCGGGGACACCGTGGGGACATCGGGGACACCGTGGGGACATCGGGGCCAGTGGGGACATCGGGGACATCGGGGACAGTGGGGACACCAGGGACACCAGGGACACCGTGGGGACATCGGGGTGTTGGGGACATCGGGGATCCGTGGGGACATCGGGGACACCATGGGGACATCGGGGACAGCAGGGACACTGGGGACATCGGGGACAGTGGGGACACCAGGGACACCGTGGGGACATCGGGGGCAGCAGGGACACTGGGGACATCGGGGACAGTGGGGACACCAGGGACACCGTGGGGACATCGGGGGCAGTGGGGACATCAGGGACACCAGGGACACCGTGGGGACATTGGTGTGTTGGGGACATCGGGGATCCGTGGGGCCCATCTGGAACCTGCGGGGCGTGCTGAGCAACGCCTGGCACCGTGTCACTGTCACCCGCTGGGTGACACCGTCGGGGCATCGGGGACACCATGGGGACACCGGGGACATCATGGGGACATCGGGGACAGTGAGGACACCAGGGACATCGGGGACACCATGGGGACATCGGGTACATCAGGGACACCATGGGGACATCGGGGACACCATGGGGACATTGGGGACAGTGGGGACACCAGGGACAGCAGGGACACCATGGGGACATCGGGGACATCAAGGATAGCGGGAACATTGGGGACATCAGGGACACCAGGGACACCACGGGGACACCGGGGACAGAGGGGACACTGGGGACACAGCAGGTCCTGAGCAGTGCCTGGCACCGCGTCCCTGTCACCGTCACCCGCTGAGTGCCACCGGGGATCCCTGGGGATCAATGGGATCTCAGTGGATCCCAAAGGGTTCTGTGGCCCCAAAGTGTCCCACAGAGCCCAAAAGGATTTTATAGACCCCAGAGGGATCTGGAGACCCCAAAAGGATTTTATAGACCCCAGAGGGATCTGGAGACCCCAAAAGGATTTTATAGACCCCAGAGGGATCTGGAGACCCCAAAAGGATTTTATAGACCCCAGAGGGATCTGGAGACCCCAAAAGGATTTTATAGACCCCAGAGGGATCTGGAGACCCCAAAAGGAATTTATGGGCTCCCCCAAAGGATTTTTTATGGTTCCTCAAAGGATTTTACGGACCCCAAAGGGTTCTAAAGACCCCAAAAGGATTTCACGGACCCCAAAATGTTCTGGAGACCCCAAAGATTTCCGTGGGCCCGGCGGTTCGTGCAGCCCCGCAGCTCGAAGGTCAGCGGGGTTTTTATGGCCCCGAGGGTTTTACGGCCCCGTTTTACAGCCCGATGTGTGAAAGTGCCTCCTGCCATAAAGATTTGGGAACTTTTATGGGTTCGGCACCTTCCTGGGGCAACGAGGGCACGGTGGGATTGGGGGGGGGGGGCAGTTTTGGGATCCTCTGATCCTGTAGGGCACCCTGGCCCTATATAACCCCCTGATCCTATAGGGCACCGTGACCCTGACCCTAAATAACCCCCTGATCCTATAGGGCACCGTGACCCTGACCCTAAATAACCCCCTGATCCTATAGGGCACCGTGACCCTGACCCTAAATAACCCCCTGATCCTATAGGGCACCGTGACCCTGACCCTAAATAACCCCCTGATCCTATAGGGCACCGTGACCCTGACCCTAAATAACCCCCTGACCCCATGGGATCTTCCCTGACCCTAAATAACCCCCTGATCCTATAGGGCACCGTGACCCTGACCTTAAATAACCCCCTGATCCTATGGGAATCCGTGGGACACCTTGATCCTATAGGGCACCGTGACCCTAAATAACCCCCTGACCCCATGGGATCTCCCCTGACCCTAAATAACCCCCTGACCCCATGGGATCTCCCCTGACCCGATAAGGATTCCATGACCCCAAATAACCCCTGAGCCTAAAAGGACTCCCTTCCCTGTTATCGATCCCCGTTATCGAACCCCGTTATCAATGTCCGTCGTCAATATCCGTTATCAATTCCCCCATTTATCAATCCCCGTTATCGATTCCCCGTTATCACTCTCCCGTTAGCGATCCCCGTTATCGATCCCCGTTTATCGATCCCCGTTATCACTCTCCCGTTATCGATCCCCGTTATCGATCCCCGTTTATCGATCCCCGTCACCGATCCCCGCGCCATCGACGCGCTCGGCTCTCCCCGCTCGATTCCCTCCGCGCTCCTCCTCACCCCTACCCGCCCCATCGATGCTGTCGGCGCTCCCCCCGTCTCCCTGCTCGAGGCGCTCCGCGCTCGGCGCGGGGCTGGCGGGGCCGGAAGTGGCCGGGGCGGGGGGGGGCCCGGGGTCTCCTCAGGAGCCGCCGCCGCCGCCGCGCCCGGAGCCCCCCGGAGCCCCCCGGACCCCCCCGCGCCGGGAGCCCCGGAGCCCCCCCAGCCCCGGGGGGGCCTCCCCAGCCCGGTGAGAGCGCGCGGCGGCCGGGCAGCGGCGGCGGCGGGGCTGGGGGGCGGGGGGGGGGGGGCGCGGCCCGGCGGGGGTGTCACCGCGCTCCCGGGGGTGAGGAGGGGTCGCGCTGCCCCCTCCCCCACCCACCCCGGGCGGGTTTGGGGGGGCCGGGTTGGGGGGGTCGTTCTGAGGGGGGGGCGCGTCCTCCTGACACCCTCAGGGGGGTTTTGGCGGGCTCGGAATTTGGGGAGGGGGGGGTCCCTGTGCCCCCCCGGGGTGTCAGGGCGGGATTTGGGGGGGGGTCGTGTCCCCCCGGGGTGTCAGGGCGGGATTTGGGGGGGGTCGTGTCCCCCCCGGGGTGTCAGGGCGGGATTTGGGGGGGGTCGTGTCCCCCCCAGACCCTCAGGGGGTCTTGGCGGGATCGGAATTTTTTCGGGGGGGGGTCTCTGGGCTGTGTTTTGGGGAATTCTGATTTGGGGGGGGGTCTCTGGGCTGTGTTTTGGGGAATTCTGATTTGGGGGGGGGTCTCTGGGCTGTGTTTTGGGGAATTCTGATTTGGGGGGGGGTCTCTGGGCTGTGTTTTGGGGAATTCTGATTTGGGGGGGGGTCTCTGGGCTGTATTTTGGGGAATTCTGATTTGGGGAGGGGTCTCTGGGCTGTATTTTGGGGAATTCTGATTTGGGGGGGGTCTCTGGGCTGTATTTTGGGGAATTCTGATTTGGGGGGGGGTCTCTGGGCTGTATTTTGGGGAATTCTGATTTGGGGAGGGGTCTCTGGGCTGTATTTTGGGGAATTCTGATTTGGGGGGGGGGTCTCTGGGCTGTATTTTGGGGAATTCTGATTTGGGGGGGGGTCTCTGGGCTGTATTTTGGGGAATTCTGATTTGGGGGGGGGTCTCTGGGCTGTATTTTCCGGCGTCTCTGTTTTTTCGGGGGGGCTCCCTGTCTGGTTTTTGGGGGTCTCTGATTTTTGGGGGTCTCTGATTTTTGGGGGTCTCTGATTTTTGGGGAGGGGTCTCTGAAATCCGAGTTTTAGGGGATCAACCCCCCCTCCCCCCCCAAAAAAACCCCTTTCAAGATTCCCCGGAATCCCTGGAATGACATTTCTGGGACTCTCCCCTCCCCCAAATTCCCGGTTTTTTTTAGGATAACGGAATTTTTTGGGGGGGGGGGGGAACTTTTTCCCGTTTTTTCCCCTTTCCCAACTGGAATCTCCTCCCCAAAACCCCCCCAAATTCCCCAATAAAATAAAAACGAAAAGGATTTTCCCTGTTTTTGGGGGGAATTTCGGGGGGATTTTTCCACCTCCTGGATCCCCCGAGGGAATTCCGGGGTTATCCAAGGGCACGGCAGCTCCAGGCGGGGTTTTTTTTGGGATCTCTTCCCCGGGGGAGCTGCTCCGCTTTGGAATTGAAGATTCCGACTAAAAGATCCAAATCAAACCGGGATGAAGCGGCTGAAGCTCCAAAATCTCCTGGGCCGGGTTTGTCTGGGGATCCATCCCAAAAATAATCCCCAAGCCCGGGAAAGGAACATCCCAGAATATGCTGGAATTGTTTTTCCAGGTTTTTTTTTTCCTGGGATTTATCCCAAAAAACAAAAACCATCCAAACACCCCAAGCCCGGCAAAGGAACATCCCAGAATATCCTGGAATTGTTTTTCCAGGTTTTTTTCCTGGGATTTATCCCAAAGATCAAACCCCACCAAGCACCCCAAGCCCGGCGGTGGGACATCCCAGAATATGCTGGAATTGTTTTTCCAGGTTTTTTTTCTGGGATTTATCCCAAAGATCAAACCCCACCAAGCGCCCCAAGCCCGGCGGTGGGACATCCCAGAATATGCGGGATCGTGTTTGTTCCCGGGCTGCGGCCGGAGCCCGGCCGGGGCATTCTCGCCTTGGGTTCCTCCTCCTGCCGCCGTGGATTTTCCGGGCCACGAAAAGACATTTCATTTTATTTTATTTATTTCTTTTTGCTATTTTTAATTTTTATTTCATTTTATCTTATTTCTATTTTTCTTTTGCCTTATTTTATTTTATTTTATTTTTTATTTTTTATTTTTATTTTATTTATTTTATTTTTGCCATTTTTCATTTTTATCTTGTGTTTATTTTTATTTCATTTTGTCCTATTTTTATTTTTCTTTGGCCTTATTTTATTTTATTGTTGCTTTTATTTCACACTTATTTTTATTTTATCATACTTTTATTTTTCTTTTCTCTTATTTTATTTTTTTATTTTTTAAAAACTTTTATTTTAATTTTTTACATTTATTTTAATTTTTTCTTCTTTTTATTTTCCCTCTCTCTTATTTTGTTTTATTTTGTTTTATTTTTATATTTTTTCTTCTCTTTTCTTTCATTTCATTTTATTATTTTTTAATTTTTTAAAAATATTTATTTTAATTTTACCTTATTTTATCTTATTTTTATTTTCTCTTATTTTCTCTCCTTTTCTTTTCTTTTCTTTTCTTTTCTTTTCTTTTCTTTTCTTTTCTTTTCTTTTCTTTTCTTTTCTTTTCTTTTCTTTCCTTTTCTCTTATTTTATTTTATTTTCTCTTATTTTATTTTATTTTATTTTATTTTCTCTCATTTTATTTTATTTTATTTTATTTTATTTTATTTTATTTTATTTTATTTTCATTTTATTTTATTTTATTTTATTTTTTAAGGAGAAAAAAGAGATCGCATTCCCGATTCGCTGGGGGCCCCCGGGATGGGATTTGCCGGGATTTTCTGGGATTTGCCAGGATTGCATTCCCGGCCTTTGGGCCGTGCCAAGGATTTCTCCCGGATTTCTTTCCCTCCTTTTTCACTCGTGGAAAAGCTGGAAGTGGGAATTTTCCTGCCGTTTTCTTCCCTGTTTTTCCCATTGCTTTAGAAGGTGGGAATGGGGATTTCTCCGGGATTTCTCCGGGATTTCTCCGGGATTTCTCCACATTCCATTCCCAAGAGTTGGAATTGGGAATTTCCCGGGATTCCATTCCCTGTTTTCCTGCCCCGCAAAGAGTTGGAATTGGGAATTTCCCGGGATTCCATTCCCTGTTTTCCTGCCCCGCAAAGAGTTGGAATTGGGATTTTCCCGGGATTCCATTCCCGGTTTTCCTGCCCCGCAAAGAGTTGGAATTGGGAATTTCCCGGGATTCCATTCCCTGTTTTCCTGCCCCGCAAAGAGTTGGAATTGGGAATTTCCCGGGATTCCATTCCCTGTTTTCCAGCCCTGCCGAAAGTGGGACGGAGGCTTTCTCCAGGATTCCATTCCCTGGTTTTCCAGCTGCCCCGAGGCTGGGCTGGGGATTTATCCAGGGATTTATCCAGGATTATCCCACCCTTTCCCAGGGCTGGAGTGGGAATTTCTCCAGGATTCCATTCCCTGCTTTTTCCAGTGATTTAAAAGGTTGGGAATGGAGTTTTTGCTGGGATTTCATTCCCTGGTTTTCCGGTTCTTCCGAGGCTGGGGATGGGAATTTATCCCGGGTTTTTTCTGGGATTTAGCCCACCTTTCCCAGGGCTGGAATGGGAATTCCTCCAGGATTCCATTCCCGCCGTTCTCCCAGTTGTTCCGAGTGGGAATTGGGATTTCGCTGGGATTTCATTCCCTGGTTTTCCAGCTGTTCCGAGGCTGGGAACGGGAATTTCTCCACCCTCCCATTCCCAGTTTTCCCAGCCCTGTAAAAGAGCGGGAATTGGGATTTCGCTGGGATTTTTTTCTGGGATTTCGCTGGGATTTTTCTGGCATTTCCCTGAGTTTTCTCCACCGTTCCATTCCCTGGTTTTCCGGCCCTGCGCAGCCTGGGAACGGGGATTTCTCTGGGATTTATTCTGGGGCTTTTCTGGGATTTTCCTGGAATTTTCCTGGGATTTATCCAGGGATTTTTCTGGGATTTTTCCTGGGGTTTTTCTGGGATTTTTCTGGGGCTTTTCTGGGATTTTTCCTGGGATTTTTCTGGGATTTTTCTGGGATTTTTCTGGGATTTTTCCTGGGGTTTTTCTGGGATTTTTCTGGGATTTTTTCTGGGGTTTTTCTGGGATTTTTCCTGGGATTTTTCCTGGGATTTTTCCGGGATTTTTCCGGGATTTTTCCTGGGATTTATCCTGGATTTCTCCCCGATTCCATTCCTGGTTTTCCCAGCCCTGGGAATCTCAGCCTCCCCCCCCTTTTTTTTTTTTCCCTCTCGTTTGAATTCCTGGAGAAGCGCCCTGGGAATGTGGGGGAAAATCTGGGATCGTCTCCCGGGCGGGGCCGGGAGGGGGAGGGGGGGGATGGGACCCGATTTGGCCGCAGGGTTTTCCCGACGGAAAATCCAGAAAAACCGCAAAAAAAAAAACCAAACCAAAAATTCCAAAAAAATTCCAAAAAAAACCCCCTCGAAAATCCCAAAAAGCCACAAAAAAACCCCCAAAACCTCCCAAGAAAACAAAATCCCCCCAAAACTTTAAAAAAAAAACCCCAAAAAATCACAAATCCCTGCAAAAATCACCAAAAAACCCCCCAAAACCCCCCAAAATCCCCAAAACCTTCCAAAAAATAAAACACCCCCCTAACCCTCCCAAAAAAACCCCCAAATCTAAAAAAATTTCCCAAAAATGCCAAAAAACCAAATAAACCCCCCCAAAAAACCTTCAAAACCTCCAAAAATAAAAAAAATCAAAGAAATCCCCCAGAAATCCCCCCAAAAAACCCCAAAAATCCCCAAAAAATCCCCCAAAATCCCCAAAAATCCCCCAAAAATCCCCAAAAATCCCCAAAAATCCCCAAAAATCCCCCAAAAATCCCCAAATTCCCCCAAATCCTTTTTTTTAGGGCTGGAAAACATGCGAGTTCCCGCTGGGATTGGGGGGAAAAGGGGAAAAAACCAAAAGGGAATTTTGGGGAGCGCTGGGAATCTCACGGAGCTTCGGGTCCAAAAAAAGGGGGAAAAGGGGAAAACCCGTGGATTGGAAAGGGCGGGATGGGGCGAAAATGGGGGAAAAAGGGAAAATTGTGGGTTTTGTGGTGGGAGTGGGGAAAAACTGGGAAAACCGGCGGGTTTAAAGGGTGGGATAAGGGAAAATTGGGGGAAAAAGGTGGATTTTAAAGCCTGGGATGAGGGAGAAGGGGGGAAAATGGGGAAAAATGGGAAAAGATGGGAAAAAATGGGAAAAAATGGGAAAAAATGGGAAAAAAAGTGGATTTTAAAGCCTGGGATGAGGGAGAAGGGGGAAAAATGGGAAAAAATGGGGAAAAATGGGAAAAAATGGGAAAAAATGGGAAAAAATGGGAAAAAAAGTGGATTTTAAAGCCTGGGATGAGGGAGAAGGGGGAAAAATGGGAAAAAATGGGAAAAAATGGGAAAAAAGGTGGATTTTAAAGCCTGGGATGAGGGAAAAGGGGGAAAAAATGGGGAAAATTGGGAAAAAAATGGGAAAAAATGGGAAAAAAGGTGGATTTTAAAGCCTGGGATGAGGGAGAAGGGTGAAAAATGGGAAAAGATGGGAAAAAATGGGAAAAAATGGGAAAAAATGGGAAAAAATGGGAAAAAAGGTGGATTTTAAAGCCTGGGATGAGGGAAAAGTGGGAAAAAATGGGGAAAAAATGGGGAAAAATGGGAAAAAATGGGAAAAAATGGGAAAAAATGGGAAAAAATGGGAAAAAATGGGAAAAAATGGGAAAAAATGGGAAAAAAGGTGGATTTTAAAGCCTGGGATGAGGGAGAAGGGGGAAAAATGGGAAAAAATGGGAAAAAATGGGAAAAAAGGTGGATTTTAAAGCCTGGGATGAGGGAAAAGGGGGAAAAAATGGGGAAAATTGGGAAAAAAATGGGAAAAAATGGGAAAAAAGGTGGATTTTAAAGCCTGGGATGAGGGAGAAGGGTGAAAAATGGGAAAAGATCGGAAAAAATGGGAAAAAATGGGAAAAAATGGGAAAAAATGGGAAAAAAGGTGGATTTTAAAGCCTGGGATGAGGGAAAAGTGGGAAAAAATGGGGAAAAAATGGGGAAAAATGGGAAAAAATGGGAAAAAATGGGAAAAAATGGGAAAAAATGGGAAAAAATGGGAAAAAATGGGAAAAAAGGTGGATTTTAAAGCCTGGGATGAGGGAAAAGGGGGAAAAATGGGGAAAAAATGGGAAAAAATGGGAAAAAATGGGAAAAAATGGGAAAAAATGGGAAAAAATGGGAAAAAATGGGAAAAAATGGGAAAAAATGGGAAAAAAGGTGGATTTTAAAGCCTGGAGTGAGGGAAAAGTGGGGAAAAATTGGGAAAATTGGGGTAGAAAAGGATTTCAAAGGGGGAGATGGGGAAAAATGGGGAAAAATTGGGGGAAAAAAGTGGATTTTAAAGCCTGGGATGAGGGAAAAGTGGGAAAAAATTGGGAAAAATGGGAAAAAATGGGAAAAAATGGGAAAAAATGTGGATTTTAAAGGGGGACATGGGGAAAAATGGGAAAAAAGGTGGATTTTAAAGGGGGAAAATGGGGAAAATGGGGAAAAAGGTGGATTTTAAAGGGGGGAAAATGGGAAAAAAATGGGAAAAAATGTGGATTTGAGAGGCTGGGCTGGGGGGAGCCGGGGCCGTTCCCCGGGAGCGCCGGGGCCGCGCCCGGAGCTCGTGCCGCCGGGCGCCGCCGTTTGTGGGTCGTGCCGAATCCTCCCGGAGCCGTTCCCCGGGGAGGAGCAGGCCGGGATCTCGTTTTCTTCTCCGGGAGGAGAAGGGAGCGCTCTGGCCCGATCGCAGCCGGGGAATCCGCCGGGAATCCTCGTCCTGCTTCTCCCGCTCGCTCGCTCCCGGGAGTTCTCCGGTTCTCCCTCTGTTCGGGCTGCTGCTTTTGGGATCGTTTGCCCTGAAAAACCAAAAAAAAAACCAAAAAAATCCGTAAAAAAAACAGGGATGGGCTGAGTTGTTGGGAAGGGGGGGAGGAATTTTGGGAATTTTGGGGATTTTGGGGATTCTGGAATGTGCCTGGGAATGGGAATGGCCTGAATTGTGGGAATGTCCCCGGGAATGGGAATGGCCAAAATCCCGGGATGGCCAAAATCCCGGGAATGTCCCCAGGGCTGGGATTGTCCCTGATCCTGGCTTGGCCTGAATCCCGGGATTGTCCCCAGGAATGGAATGGCAGGATGGGATTGTCCCTGATCCCGGGCTTGGCCTTAATTCCAGGATTGGCTCCTGCATGGGATGGCCTCAAACCCTGGGAATGTCCCGAATCCCGGGATTGTCCCGAAATCCCGGGAATGTCCCGAAATCCCGGGATTGTCCCAAAATCCTGGGAACGTCCCGAATCCCGGGATTTGTCCCATCCCCTGGGATCACCCCGGGCTGTTCCCTCTGCATGAACGGCTCTGGCACCTCATTAACATCTAATTAGTGCCGCATTAATGGCTAATTAATACCTCGGTAGTGCCCAAATAGTAGCTGATTAATAGCTCATTAGCAACCAACTAATGACTCATTACTAGCTCTTTGATAACCAAATGAACGAGCCGTCGGCAGCTCGTTAATGGCCAATTAATGGCTCGTTAATGGCTCGTTACTATCCAACTAACGACTCATAGTAGCTAATTAACTAATACCCAATTAATAGGTCGTTAGTAACCAATTAATATCCAACCACGAACCGATTAACATCCAACCATCCCGATCCGACGTCCAATTCGCACCCGGTGACGGCCAATTAACGACCGATCGACTAACGAACCGAAATCAACGTCCAGTTAATAGCTCGCCAATTATTAGTCGATTAGTTGGCGGCCAATTAACCCGCCGTAACGAACCGGTTGATATCTAATTAGGGCCGATGGGTCCGGGAGTGAAAGCTCTTGGGCGGCTCGCGCCTGGTAACGCCGAGTAACTAACGACAGCTGGCTAGTAACGATTAGCGGTTGATAGCGATTACTAATTAGCGATTAATGATTAATGCGGGACCTTTCGCAGCGGGGCCCGGCCTTTGGGCGAGCGCGGCCTGAGGCGCCTTCGCTCCGCTCCCGGTCCGCACCAGCCGCCGCGCCATGGACGTCGAGGCCGGTGAGCCACGCCCCCGGCCACGCCCCCGGCCACGCCCCCGCCACGCCCCCGATCTGCCCCGCCCGACACGCCCCCGGCCACGCCCCCGATCTACCCCACCCGCCCCGCCACGCCCCCGACACGCCCCCGATCTGCCCCGCCCGACACGCCCCTGGCCACGCCCCCGGCCACGCCCCCGCCCCGCTCCCCGTTTTCCCCAACGTTTCCCCCACATTTCCCTCGCTTTCCCCGGAGTTTTCCCCAGGTTTTCATTGGTTTTCCCCATTTTTCCCCCATTTTTTCCCCCCATTTTTCCCCGGATTTTCCCCAGGTTTTCGTTGGTTTTCCCCAGTTTTCCCCCATTTTTCCCAACGTTTTCCCCAAATTTCCCGGATTTTTTCCCAGATTTTAGTTGATTTTTCTGGGATTTCCCCCATTTTCCCCCCATTTTTCCCAGATTTTCCCCATTTTTCCCAACGTTTCCCCCGGATTTCCCTCGCTTTTCCCGGAGTTTTTCCAGGTTTTCGTTGGTTTTTCTGGGATTTCCCCATTTTCCCCCAGTTTTCCCCCATTTTTCCCGGATTTTCCCCCATTTCTCCCAACGTTTTCCCCGAATTTCCCGGACTTTTCCCCAGATTTTAGTTGATTTTTCTGGGATTTCTCCCATTTTTTCCCCATTTTCCCCGGATATTCCCCCATTTCTCCCGACCTTTCCCCAAATTTCCCAGAGTTTTCCCGAGGTTTTCATTGATTTTTCCCGGATTTTCCCCATTTTTCCCAACCTTTCCCCCAAATTCCCCGGATTTTTTCCCAGATTTCATTAATTTTTCTGGGATTTTCCCCATTTTCCCCCATTTTTCCCAATGTTTTCCCCATTTTTCCCCAACGTTTCCCCCAAATTTCCCTCGCTTTTCCCTGATCTTTCCCAGATTTTCGTTGATTTTTCTGGGATTTTCCCTGATTTTCCCCCAATTTTCCCTGTCTTTTCCCAGATTTTCCCAATTTTCCCCCAATTTTCCCCCAATTCCCCCAAATTTTCCTGGTTTTTTGGCTTTGCAGCCCCTTCCCATCCCTTCCCAGCTTTTCCCTGGATTTTTTCCCCGATTTCCCCCAAATTTTTGGGATTCCCGAGGATCCAAAGGGAGTTTGGATGATCCAACCCCAAAATCCCGGGGGGTGACCGAGTTTTGTGGGATTCATCCCAATTTTCCACGGAGCTGGAGCCGAAAATCCCGAATTTTTTCCACCTTTTCCAGAAATTCAGGGCTGGAAAATCCCCAGGGGTGGGAAAAAAACCCGGGAATTGGGGGAGAAAAACTGGGAATTTGGGGGGAAAAACTGGGAATTGGGGGGGAAAAACCGGGAATTGGGGGAGAAAAACTGGGAATTGAGGAGAAAAAACTGGGAATTGGAGGAGAAAAACCGGGAATTGGGAGGGAAAAAACTGGGAATTGGGGGAGAAAAACTGGGAATTGGGGGGGAAAAACTGGGAATTGGGGGAGAAAAAACTGGGAATTGAGGGGAAAAACTGGGAATTGGGGGGGAAAAACTGGGAATTGGGGGGGAAAAACTGGGAATTGGGGGGAAAAACTGGGAATTGGGGGGGAAAATTGGGAATTGAGGGGGAAAACTGGGAATTGGGGGGGAAAAAACTGGGAATTGGGGGGAAAAACTGGGAATTGGGGGGGAAAATTGGGAATTGAGGGGGAAAACTGGGAATTGGGGGGGAAAAAACTGGGAATTGGGGGGAAAAACTGGGAATTGGGGGGGAAAAAACTGGGAATTGGGGGGGAAAAAACCGGGAATTGGGGGGGAAAAAACCGGGAATTGGGGGGGAAAAAACCGGGAATTGGCGGCGAGAAGCCGGGAATTGGAGCCCCGAGGGTGGGAAATTCCCTCTTGGATCGGCGCTGGAATTTCCAGGAGGGGCGGGAATGGTTCAAATTCCAACCCGGCGGGAGGGAGGGGAAGGGGAGGAGATCCAGGAAAATTCCAGGAGGGAGGAAAAAAAAGCGGCTTGGAATGTTCCCAGGGAAGTTTGGAATGTTCCCAGGGCCCGGCTGGAATTGCCCCGCAGGGATTGGGGGGGGAGGGGGAGGGAGGGGGGAGGGGAATTTCGGCGGCTTCGGGATTATCCCGGAGGGGGGGGAGCTGATCCCAAAAAAAAAAAAAAATGGGATTGGATTCCCATTCCTTAAAGGGAGGAGATCCTGGATCCATCCTGAGCTCCTGGAGCCGTCCTGGAACTTTGTGCTTCCCGGGATTTATCCCGGATTTTTGTGATTCCCGGGATTTATCCCGGATTTTTGTGCTTCCCGGGATTTATCCCGGATTTTTGTGATTCCCGGGATTCATCCCCCAGATCTTTGTGATTCCCGGGATTCATCCCGGATTTTTGTGCTTCCCGGGATTCATCCCGGATTTTTGT